>NC_079190.1:436953357-437178920 GCF_029499605.1 Hyla sarda
AGGCTGCTGGGCTAAAAATACAGCAACAGGAGAATACAGCAGCACAACGCCAGCACAAAGATATAGACAAAACATGAGTATATAGATAAAACATGAGTATATAGATAGAACATGAAAAGCTATACAGCTGTAGTGCAACAAATGAAAATGTGAAACTATGACATTATGAGGTTCCCAGCTTGCAAATTTGGCGGCCAAATAGCGTGGACCGTCCCACCACGGTAAGGTGACCTCATTCTGGGACGGACCCTACACTGTGTATATGCCTCTGTGTGAACAGTACAGCAGGCATTGCAAGATCTGAAACATCCAAGGCACCTTATATACACCTAATAGAGGTGGGTGGGATGCAGGAGCCAACATGGAGGTAGCCACTCCCCCGTATGTGTAATACAACCAAAGAATAAGTTGGCCAGCACTATTGATTCCAAACTATAGCTGGAACCTATATCCTCAATATAGATCACTAAATTATCTAAAATGTAAATAAATAAATAAAAACTACTTACAGGGTAAGTGAATAATTTATTTCACTAATTCAGTTCTCAAAGTTGATCTGTTGGAAGGCAAAATGGGCAAGTGTTAGGATCTGAGCGACTATGACATGGAGGACCAAATTGAGATGGCTAGACAAGGGGGTCAGGTCAGGGCATCTCCAAAACTGCAGGTGTTGTGCAGTGTTCCTGAGTGGCTGCAGAGGTTAATACCTACCAAAAATGGCCCCAGGAAGGAAAACTGATGAACTAGCAACATGGTCATGGGCCTTAAAGGGGTACTCCGGCGCTTAGACATCTTATCCCCTATCCAAAGGATAGGGGATAAGATGCCTGATCGCGGGGGTCCCGCCCCTTCCCATGGGCTTGCATTGAGGGGGCGGAGCGGGATGTCACAAAGCTCCGGCCCCGTCATCGACAGTAATCAGACACGGAGCGAACAAGATCACGGGGGTCCCCAGCGGCGGGACCCCCACGATCAGGCATCTTATCCCCTATCCTTTGGATAGGGGATAAGATGTCTAAGATGTCTAAGCGCCTCTAAACTTTTTTGGCCTCTTTTAGGCCAACTTGGGTTAAAATGCAGTAAACATAGCCTTAGAGGGGTTATGCAGCAATAGAAAAAACAGAGCTAATTTCTTTCAAAAACTGCTCTCCATCTGTCCCCAGGCAGCTCAGTTCCATTGAAGTGAATAGAGCCAAGTTGTAATACCACACACAACCTGGGGACAGACGTGGAGCTGTTTTTGAAAGAAATTAGCTCTGTTTTTCTATTTATGGATAACCCCTTTAAAAGAGATCTGCAGCGGTATATACCGTATTTATCGGCGTATAACACGCATTTTTTAAGCTAAAATTTTTTGCTTAAAGTCTACGTGCTGCGGATGCTTTAAATAATGTAACTGCAGCAGCTTCTGCGGGACCAGACTCCCACCTCCCGATTCCCTCCCCATCCCCGGCTTTCATATTTACCTGTCCTGGGTCCCGCTCCTTCAGACTTCGGCGGCGCCCTGCACTGTCGCTGGTCCTCAACGCGACGTCACTCATCATTGCACAGCACACAGAGACAGTGCAGGATGCCGCCAGAGCCTGCAAGAGCAGGCATCAGGAAAGGTAAATATGAAAGCTGGCGATGGGGAGGGAATCGGGCGGAAGTTACATTATTTAAAGCGGCCGCTTTAAATCATTGAACCGCAACAGCTTTTGCAGGGCCAGAGATTATCGGGGTATACACACACTTAGACGCACACTCATTTTAACAAGGATATTTGGGTCAAAAATCTTTTATAGGCCAGTGCGTGTTATACCTTGATAAATATGGTAACTCATCCCCTATCCGCTGGATAGGGGATAAATGTTTGATCGCAGGGGGTCCGACCCGCGATCTCCCATATTGGGACCCAGCTCTGCCGCGGCTATGTGCGGCTAGTGCTTGTGTCGACCTCATTGAAGTCTACAGACACACCCTCTCCACTCAGCTCTATGGGAGAGGCGGGGAGGCACGAACGCTGCATCTCCACCTCTCCCATAGATACACGGAGGGAGCTCGTCGTACAGGAGATGGCAGGGGATAACATATACAGTATATACCGCTGCAGATCTCCTTTAAATGGGCACTGTCAGATATAACAACTTTTTATATGTTGTAGATCATGGCAAAACTTTTCTATATACTTCAAAGGAAAATTTTATTTCCTTTTTATAGAAATCATGGCTTATGAAATTATGGCTTTGTCCAAGCTGAAGCACAGGCATGGACAAAGTCCAGTAAGTGAGGGGTGGCTCTCTCCTGTCTGATAGTACTCCTCTGTGCTCTCTCCTGTCTGATAGGACTCCTCTGTGCTCTCTCCTGTCTGATAGCACTCCTCTGTGCTCTCTCCTATCTGATAGTACTCTTCTGTGCCCTCTCCTGTCTGATAGGACTCCTCTGTGCTCTCTCCTGTCTGATAGTACTCCTCTGTGCTCTCTCCTGTCTGATAGTACTCCTCTGTGCTCTCTCCTGTCTGATAGTACTCCTCTGTGCTCTCTCCTGTCTGATAGTACTCCTCTGTGCTCTCTACTGTCTGACAGGACTCCTCTGTGCTCTCTCCTGTCTGATAGAACTCATCTGTGCTCTCACCTCTGATATTACTTCTCTGTGCTCTCTCCTGTCTGATAGCACTCCTCTGTGCTCTCTCCTGTCTGATAGGACTCCTCTGTGCTCTCTCCTGTCTGATAGGACTCCTCTGTGCTCTTTCCTGTCTGATAGTACTCCTCTGTGCTCTCTCCTGTCTGATAGTACTCCTCTGTGCTCTCTCCTGTCTGATAGTACTCCTCTGTGCTATCTACTGTCAGCCAGGACTCCTCTGTGCTCTCTCCTGTCTGATAGCACTCCTTTGTGCTCTCTCCTGTCTGATAGGACTCCTCTGTGCTCTCCTGTCTCAGTACTCCTTTGTGCTCTCTCCTGTCTGATAGGACTCCTCTGTGCTCTCTCCAGTCTGATAGTACTCCTCTGTGCTCTCTCCTGTCTGATAGGACTCCTTTGTTCTCTCTCCTGTCGGATAGCACTCATCTGTGCTCTCTTCTGTCTGATAGCACTCCTCTGTGCTCTCTCCTGTCTGATAGGACTCCTCTGTGCTCTCTCCTGTCTGATAGGACTCCTCTGTGCTCTCCTGTCTCAGTACTCCTTTGTGCTCTTTCCTGTCTGATAGGACTCCTCTGTGCTCTCTCCTGTCTGATAGGACTCCTCTGTGCTCTCTCCTGTCTGATAGGACTCCTCTGTGCTCTCCTGTCTCAGTACTCCTTTGTGCTCTCTCCTGTCTGATAGGACTCCTCTGTGCTCTCTCCTGTCTGATAGGACTCCTCTGTGCTCTCTCCTGTCTGATTGGACTCCTCTGTGCTCTCTCCTGTCTGATAGCACTCCTTTGTGCTCTCTCCTGTCTGATAGGACTCCTCTGTGCTCTCCTGTCTCAGTACTCCTTTGTGCTCTCTCCTGTCTGATAGGACTCCTCTGTGCTCTCTCCAGTCTGATAGTACTCCTCTGTGCTCTCTCCTGTCTGATAGGACTCCTTTGTTCTCTCTCCTGTCTGATAGCACTCATCTGTGCTCTCTTCTGTCTGATAGCACTCCTCTGTGCTCTCTCCTGTCTGATAGGACTCCTCTGTGCTCTCTCCTGTCTGATAGGACTCCTCTGTGCTCTCCTGTCTCAGTACTCCTTTGTGCTCTTTCCTGTCTGATAGGACTCCTCTGTGCTCTCCTGTCTGATAGTACTCCTCTGTGCTCTCTCCTGTCTGATAGCACTCCTCTGTGCTCTCCTGTCTCAGTACTCCTTTGTGCTCTCTCCTGTCTGATAGGACTCCTCTGTGCTCTCTCCTGTCTGATAGGACTCCTCTGTGCTCTCTCCTGTCTGATTGGACTCCTCTGTGCTCTCTCCTGTCTGATAGGACTCCTCTGTGCTCTCCTGTCTCAGTACTCCTTTGTGCTCTTTCCTGTCTGATAGGACTCCTCTGTGCTCTCTCCTGTCTGACAGGACTCCTCTGTGCTCTCTCCTGTCTGATAGGACTCCTCTGTGCTCTCCTGTCTCAGTACTCCTTTGTGCTCTCTCCTGTCTGATAGGACTCCTCTGTGCTCTCTCCTGTCTGATAGGACTCCTCTGTGCTCTATCCTGTCTGATTGGACTCCTCTGTGCTCTCTCCTGTCTGATAGCACTCCTTTGTGCTCTCTCCTGTCTGATAGGACTCCTCTGTGCTCTCCTGTCTCAGAACTCCTTTGTGCTCTCTCCTGTCTGATAGGACTCCTCTGTGCTCTCTCCAGTCTGATAGTACTCCTCTGTGCTCTCTCCTGTCTGATAGGACTCCTTTGTTCTCTCTCCTGTCTGATAGCACTCATCTGTGCTCTCTTCTGTCTGATAGCACTCCTCTGTGCTCTCTCCTGTCTGATAGGACTCCTCTGTGCTCTCTCCTGTCTGATAGGACTCCTCTGTGCTCTCCTGTCTCAGTACTCCTTTGTGCTCTCTCCTGTCTGATAGGAGTCCTCTGTGCTCTCTCCTGTCTGATAGGACTCCTCTGTGCTCTCTTCTGTCTGATAGGACTCCTTTGTTCTCTCTCCTGTCTGATAGCACTCATCTGTGCTCTCTTCTGTCTGATAGCACTCCTCTGTGCTCTCTCCTGTCTGATAGGACTCCTCTGTGCTCTCTCCTGTCTGATAGGACTCCTCTGTGCTCTCCTGTCTCAGTACTCCTTTGTGCTCTTTCCTGTCTGATATGACTCCTCTGTGCTCTTCTGTCTCAGTACTCCTTTGTGCTCTCTCCTGTCTTATAGGACTCCTCTGTGCTCTCTCCTGTCTGATAGGACTCCTCTGTGCTCTTTCCTGTCTGATAGTACTCCTTTGTGCTCTCTCCTGTCTGATAGTACTCCTCTGTGCTCTCTACTGTCTGACAGGACTCCTTTGTTCTCTCTCCTGTCTGATAGCACTCATCTGTGCTCTCTCCTGTCTGATAGGACTCCTCTGTGCTCTTTCCTGTCTGATAGTACTCCTCTGTGCTCTCTCCTGTCTGATAGTACTCCTCTGTGCTCTCTACTGTCTGACAGGACTCCTCTGTGCTCTCTCCTGTCTGATAGAACTCATCTGTGCTCTCACCTCTCTGATAGGATTCCTCTGTGCTCTTTCCTGTCTGATAGTACTCCTCTGTGCTCACTCCTGTCTGATAGTACTCCTCTGTGCTCTCTCCTGTCTGATAGTACTCCTCTGTGCTCTCTCCTGTCTGATAGGACTTATCTGTACTCTCTCCTGTCTGATAGGACTCCTCTGTGCTCTCTCCTGTCTCAGTACTCCTTTGTGCTCTCTCCTGTCTGATTGGACTCCTCTGTGCTCTCTCCTGTCTGATAGTACTCCTCTGTGCTCTCTCCTGTCTGATAGCACTCCTCTGTGCTCTCTCCTGTCTGATAGGACTCCTCTGTGCTCTCCTGTCTCAGTACTCCTTTGTGCTCTCTCCTGTCTGATAGGAGTCCTCTGTGCTCTCTCTTGTCTGATAGTACTCCTCTGTGCTCTCTTCTGTCTGATAGGACTCCTTTGTTCTCTCTCCTGTCTGATAGCACTCATCTGTGCTCTCTTCTGTCTGATAGCACTCCTCTGTGCTCTCTCCTGTCTGATAGGACTCCTCTGTGCTCTCCTGTCTCAGTACTCCTTTGTGCTCTTTCCTGTCTGATAGGACTCCTCTGTGCTCTCTCCTGTCTGATAGGACTCCTCTGTGCTCTCCTGTCTCAGTACTCCTTTGTGCTCTTTCCTGTCTGATAGGACTCCTCTGTGCTCTTCTGTCTCAGTACTCCTTTGTGCTCTCTCCTGTCTTATAGGACTCCTCTGTGCTCTCTCCTGTCTGATAGGACTCCTCTGTGCTCTTTCCTGTCTGATAGTACTCCTCTGTGCTCTCTCCTGTCTGATAGTACTCCTCTGTGCTCTCTCCTGTCTGATAGTACTCCTCTGTGCTCTCTACTGTCTGACAGGACTCCTCTGTGCTCTCTCCTGTCTGATAGAACTCATCTGTGCTCTCCCCTCTGATAGTACTTCTCTGTGCTCTTTCCTGTCTAATAGCACTCCTCTGTGCTCTCTCCTGTCTGATAGGACTCCTCTGTGCTCTCTCCTGTCTGATAGGACTCCTCTGTGCTCTTTCCTGTCTGATAGTACTCCTCTGTGCTCACTCCTGTCTGATAGTACTCCTCTGTGCTCTCTCCTGTCTGATAGTACTCCTCTGTGCTCTCTCCTGTCTGATAGGACTTATCTGTACTCTCTCCTGTCTGATAGGACTCCTCTGTGCTCTCTCCTGTCTCAGTACTCCTTTGTGCTCTCTCCTGTCTGATAGGACTCCTCTGTGCTCTCTCCTGTCTGATTGGACTCCTCTGTGCTCTCTCCTGTCTGATAGTACTCCTCTGTGCTCTCTCCTGTCTGATAGCACTCCTTTGTGCTCTCTCCTGTCTGATAGGACTCCTCTGTGCTCTCCTGTCTCAGTACTCCTTTGTGCTCTCTCCTGTCTGATAGGACTCCTCTGTGCTCTCTCCAGTTTGATAGTACTCCTCTGTGCTCTCTCCTGTCTGATAGGACTCCTTTGTTCTCTCTCCTGTCTGATAGCACTCATCTGTGCTCTCTTCTGTCTGATAGGACTCCTTTGTTCTCTCTCCTGTCTGATAGCACTCATCTGTGCTCTCTTCTGTCTGATAGCACTCCTCTGTGCTCTCTCCTGTCTGATAGGACTCCTCTGTGCTCTCTCCTGTCTGATAGGACTCCTCTGTGCTCTCCTGTCTCAGTACTCCTTTGTGCTCTCTCCTGTCTGATAGGAGTCCTCTGTGCTCTCTCCTGTCTGATAGGACTCCTCTGTGCTCTCTTCTGTCTGATAGGACTCCTTTGTTCTCTCTCCTGTCTGATAGCACTCATCTGTGCTCTCTTCTGTCTGATAGCACTCCTCTGTGCTCTCTCCTGTCTGATAGGACTCCTCTGTGCTCTCTCCTGTCTGATAGGACTCCTCTGTGCTCTCCTGTCTCAGTACTCCTTTGTGCTCTTTCCTGTCTGATATGACTCCTCTGTGCTCTTCTGTCTCAGTACTCCTTTGTGCTCTCTCCTGTCTTATAGGACTCCTCTGTGCTCTCTCCTGTCTGATAGGACTCCTCTGTGCTCTTTCCTGTCTGATAGTACTCCTTTGTGCTCTCTCCTGTCTGATAGTACTCCTCTGTGCTCTCTACTGTCTGACAGGACTCCTTTGTTCTCTCTCCTGTCTGATAGCACTCATCTGTGCTCTCTCCTGTCTGATAGGACTCCTCTGTGCTCTTTCCTGTCTGATAGTACTCCTCTGTGCTCTCTCCTGTCTGATAGTACTCCTCTGTGCTCTCTACTGTCTGACAGGACTCCTCTGTGCTCTCTCCTGTCTGATAGAACTCATCTGTGCTCTCACCTCTCTGATAGGATTCCTCTGTGCTCTTTCCTGTCTGATAGTACTCCTCTGTGCTCACTCCTGCCTGATAGTACTCCTCTGTGCTCTCTCCTGTCTGATAGTACTCCTCTGTGCTCTCTCCTGTCTGATAGGACTTATCTGTACTCTCTCCTGTCTGATAGGACTCCTCTGTGCTCTCTCCTGTCTCAGTACTCCTTTGTGCTCTCTCCTGTCTGATTGGACTCCTCTGTGCTCTCTCCTGTCTGATAGTACTCCTCTGTGCTCTCTCCTGTCTGATAGCACTCCTCTGTGCTCTCTCCTGTCTGATAGGACTCCTCTGTGCTCTCCTGTCTCAGTACTCCTTTGTGCTCTCTCCTGTCTGATAGGAGTCCTCTGTGCTCTCTCCTGTCTGATAGTACTCCTCTGTGCTCTCTTCTGTCTGATAGGACTCCTTTGTTCTCTCTCCTGTCTGATAGCACTCATCTGTGCTCTCTTCTGTCTGATAGCACTCCTCTGTGCTCTCTCCTGTCTGATAGGACTCCTCTGTGCTCTCCTGTCTCAGTACTCCTTTGTGCTCTTTCCTGTCTGATAGGACTCCTCTGTGCTCTCTCCTGTCTGATAGGACTCCTCTGTGCTCTCCTGTCTCAGTACTCCTTTGTGCTCTTTCCTGTCTGATAGGACTCCTCTGTGCTCTTCTGTCTCAGTACTCCTTTGTGCTCTCTCCTGTCTTATAGGACTCCTCTGTGCTCTCTCCTGTCTGATAGGACTCCTCTGTGCTCTTTCCTGTCTGATAGTACTCCTCTGTGCTCTCTCCTGTCTGATAGTACTCCTCTGTGCTCTCTCCTGTCTGATAGTACTCCTCTGTGCTCTCTACTGTCTGACAGGACTCCTCTGTGCTCTCTCCTGTCTGATAGAACTCATCTGTGCTCTCCCCTCTGATAGTACTTCTCTGTGCTCTTTCCTGTCTAATAGCACTCCTCTGTGCTCTCTCCTGTCTGATAGGACTCCTCTGTGCTCTCTCCTGTCTGATAGGACTCCTCTGTGCTCTTTCCTGTCTGATAGTACTCCTCTGTGCTCACTCCTGTCTGATAGTACTCCTCTGTGCTCTCTCATGTCTGATAGTACTCCTCTGTGCTCTCTCCTGTCTGATAGGACTTATCTGTACTCTCTCCTGTCTGATAGGACTCCTCTGTGCTCTCTCCTGTCTCAGTACTCCTTTGTGCTCTCTCCTGTCTGATAGGACTCCTCTGTGCTCTCTCCTGTCTGATTGGACTCCTCTGTGCTCTCTCCTGTCTGATAGTACTCCTCTGTGCTCTCTCCTGTCTGATAGCACTCCTTTGTGCTCTCTCCTGTCTGATAGGACTCCTCTGTGCTCTCCTGTCTCAGTACTCCTTTGTGCTCTCTCCTGTCTGATAGGACTCCTCTGTGCTCTCTCCAGTTTGATAGTACTCCTCTGTGCTCTCTCCTGTCTGATAGGACTCCTTTGTTCTCTCTCCTGTCTGATAGCACTCATCTGTGCTCTCTTCTGTCTGATGGCACTCCTCTGTGCTCTCTCCTGTCTGATAGGACTCCTCTGTGCTCTCTCCTGTCTGATAGGACTCCTCTGTGCTCTCCTGTCTCAGTACTCCTTTGTGCTCTTTCCTGTCTGATAGGACTCCTCTGTGCTCTCTCCTGTCTGATAGGACTCCTCTGTGCTCTCCTGTCTCAGTACTCCTTTGTGCTCTCTCCTGTCTGATAGGACTCCTCTGTGCTCTCTCCTGTCTGATAGGACTCCTCTGTGCTCTCTCCTGTCTGATTGGACTCCTCTGTGCTCTCTCCTGTCTGATAGCACTCCTTTGTACTCTCTCCTGTCTGATAGGACTCCTCTGTGCTCTCCTGTCTGATAGGACTCCTCTGTGCTCTCTCCAGTCTGATAGTACTCCTCTGTGCTCTCTCCTGTCTGATAGGACTCCTTTGTTCTCTCTCCTGTCTGATAGCACTCATCTGTGCTCTCTTCTGTCTGATAGCACTCCTCTGTGCTCTCTCCTGTCTGATAGGACTCCTCTGTGCTCTCTCCTGTCTGATAGGACTCCTCTGTGCTCTCCTGTCTCAGTACTCCTTTGTGCTCTTTCCTGTCTGATAGGACTCCTCTGTGCTCTCCTGTCTGATAGTACTCCTCTGTGCTCTCTCCTGTCTGATAGCACTCCTCTGTGCTCACTCCTGTCCTATCAAACAGGAGAGAGCACAGAGGAGTGCTAACCCTCCCTCAATTACTGGACTTTGTCCATGCCTGTACTTTAGCTTGGACAAAGCCATGATTTTATAAGCCAAGATTTCTATAAAAAGGAAATAGAACAACAAAAAAAAAAGCAAAAAAATGGAGAGCAGATGGTTTCTACTTAGCATATACACAGATTCATTCTTTTGCTCCTCAGCACTTACTGCACTTAGAGGGGTATATACGGCCGTTACCCCCCTCAATCCTGCCAGCCTTAGGCTAAGTTTCCACTGGCAGTTTTTGGAGTCCTGCCACTGTAGTTTTTGAGCCATAGTCAGAAGTGGATCCATAAGGGAGAAGTATAAGTCCTTCCTTTATATGTCCTATTCCTTTTGAATACATTTCTGGCTTTGGCTCAAAAACTGCAGCGGCAGTATTCCAAAAACTGCCAGCAAAAAGTGGAAACTTAACCTTACTAAAAGCCAGTCTACTCCATGCTCTGATTTCAGCCACGAACCAATCCTCCTTTCTTCCGTTTCCCAACAATCGACCGCCACACGATTTTTTTTTTAGTATGGATCAGGAATCAACATTAATAACATTATTAACACTTATTAACCGTACTAGTACATCAAGATCCGATGCGTTGCGGGGATTATTCCCCTTCCCCTGAGGTGGCTGAAATCAGAGCGTGGAGAAGACTGCAGAAAACTCATAGTAAGGCTGGCAGGATTGAGGGGGGTAACAGACGTATATACCCCTCTCAGTGAAGTAAGTGCTGAGGAGCTATATAATTAATCTGTGTATATACTAAGTGGAAATTGTACGCTCTCCATTTTTTGCTTTTTTTGTTGTTTTCTTCCATTCTCCCTCAGGGCGGCTTGGAGCCTACTGAATAGGATCGAAGTGGATGAAGGATCCACATTAGAGATTGCGAGACACATCCGTTTGAAGACTGTGAGTGGTTTGGAAAAAAAACACTCACCAAGTGTAAGTTTATCTTACAACCCTCCTTTGTTTTACTAACTTGTTGGTGGTGAGAATTTTGAGACCGCTCCCAATGTTTTTTCTCTGTGTTTTTCTATGTACTATAAAAAGGAAATAACATTTTCTTATGAAGTATATTAGAAAGGTTAATGTTTTGCCAAGATGCACAACATATAAAAAGTTTTTGAATCTGTCAGTGTCCATTTAAATGTCTTTAAGACTATAATACACACTAATACGAATACAAAATGAACACAAATGACAACAGGGATCCTTGTATACTTTAATTACACTGTGATAGTACATAACATATTTTAATAAAAAGAAAAAGAAAAGAAAAATATGCGCATTTAAACTGGTTCACTTGATCAAATTAGTGAACTCATATTTCAACAAATAAGCCTCCTGGTACAAGAAGGTGTACAGAGCTTGTTGTCATAAAATCCATGGGAAATACAAAATAAAATATTGATCAAAAACAGTTTTTCACATTATTTCAATAGACAGCTTTACATACTTTGCACAGGGTTATAATTGCATAGGAAGCTAGTTAGAGAGTCAAAACATATGACTCCCTATAGTAAGTCAGCAGCACAAAATATAGAACGTAAAATTCTAATTTGCTTTTTTCATGATATAAAACATATATTTCCTGAAAGGAATTCTGAACAGTGAATGTATATGTAAAGAAAGGAGCAGAAACTCATGCCAAATAGTTCTCTGTATGGACCTTTTCATTTTGGAGCTGTCCTGCAGCCTCCAAGTCCCGGCCTCACCGTGGGTCGGATGACCAGAACTTACAGCTGTCAGTTTGGGTCCGTCTGGACTTGCGGCTATAACACGCCCACATTGCGCTTGTGTAAAACTTAATTAAAACATATAGCTATGTATATGCTAATATGCTGGGACAGCTGTAGCAGTGTGTGATGTCAGACGAGGAAAACCCCCCAGTCTGAACTTAGGATGAGCGGCCATCTCCGCAGGCATGCCACTACAGCTGACAGAGCCTTTGCTGGTTGGCTGCAGCATTTACACATACGCTCAACATGTAAGGGTCACAAAATGTTCCCACTGACATTGTGTGACCCTTAGGTGGGACTGACTGCACTTTGGTTGTTGCGAGTGATACAATCTTACGGAATCTACAAGATCTACCCAACTGAAATAATGTGCGTATACATATAGCCCCACCTGGCCTGTTAAAATATAGTAGCAGACGTTTGAAAATATTATAATGAGAACTGTGTTTTTTTATTCCCTTTATATCCCCTTTTTCCCCCTGAAAATTTTGGCATTACCAGTAAAGGAAACGCGTACAAAGTTTAGGGACAGGTATCCTGTGTGGGGGCTAAGGAGCAAACAAAAATGTTGGCGCTATATGGGGGTGAAGCCTGCACTTTCTGTTGGTACGCCATTTTTTGACATGGTGTTGGAAATCACATGTAAAGGTTGATGTAGTTTAACAGTATCTGCAAGAAGCTATATGGTTATATATAGCTATATCCTCTAAGTTATATGGAAGGAGGTTTTTGTATAACAAATATTTATTAAGCAGTTATTTAATATGTAGATATTTTTTATATTAATTTCGCAAATAGTATTATAAAAAGTTGAAAAATAAATCTGATGACTGAATCAACCACATAGGCCCTTTGGTTCATCAGTCCCAAGATTAAAATTTTATATTTTTTTTTACTTTATTTGAAATAATGTAATTATTTGCATACACTATATTTTACCGGTATATATATATATATTTTTTTTTTTTTTTTTTACATATTAAATAATTGCCTAATAAATAGTCATTATCCCAAAAAAATAAAATAAAATAACAGGATAAGAATTTTGGCATTATGGTAATAACGTATCTAGAATAGCAGAAATCTTTTTGTAACATTACAGTGCATTATTATTCTTTAAACTAAGGGGATTTATTAAAACTGGTTTCTTGCTCTAGTCTTAAGTCAAACATTACTATTCCTCATAAAATAATTTGTTCATCTGTTGCATCACAAAACTGAAATCAACATCAGCTCTAAACAGCCATAGATTTCCAATATCATTTATGACAAATGCTGTTATAAATGATAGTATATCTGTGTATAGATATGGTATATTTAGTCCATCACGTTAGAGTGGTAAACAGTCAGCAAATTTATTTATTTTTATTTTGCAATTGTTTTGCACCAGAAAACTGGCACAGAGTTATTTATACACTGCTCAAAAATATAAAAGGAACACTTAAACAACACAATGTAACTCCAAGTCAATCACACTTCTGTGAAATCACACTGTCCACTCAGGAAGCAACACTGATTGACAATCAATTTCACATGCTGTTGTGCAAATGGAACAGACAACAGGTGGAAATTATAGGCAATTAGCATGACACCACAATAAAGGAGTGGTTCTGCAGGTGGTGACCACAGACCACTTCTAAGTTCCTGTGCTTCCTGGCTGATGTTTTGGACACTTTTGAATGCTGGAGGTGCTTCACTCTAGTGGTAGCATGAGACGGAGTCTACAACCCACACAAGTGGCTCAGGTAGTGCAGATCATCCAGGATGGCACATCAATGAGAGCTGTGGCAAGAAGGTCTGGCATGAAAGCAGGTTCACACTGAGCACGTGACAGACGTAACAGAGTCTGGAGATGCCGTGGAGAACGTTCTGCTGCCTACACCATCCTCCAGCATGACCGGTTTGGGGGTGGGTCAGTAACGGTGTGGGGTGGCATTTTTTTTTTGGGGGGGGGGGGGGGTCGCACAGCCCTCCATGTGCTTGCCAGAGGTAGCCTGACTGCCATTAGGTACGGAGATGAGATCCTCAGACCCCTTGTGAGACCATATGCTGGCGCGGTTGGCCCTGGGTTCCTCCTAATGCAAGACAATGCTAGACTTCATGTGGCTGGAGTGTGTCAGCAGTTCCTTCAAGAGGAAGGCATTGATGCTATGGACTGGCCCGCCTGTTCCTCAGACCTGAATCAGATTGAACACATCTGGAACATCATGTCTCGCTCCATCCACCAACGCCACGTTGCACCACAGACTGTCCAGGAGTTGGCGGATGCTTTAGTCCAGGTCTGGGAGGACATCCCTCAGTAGACCATCCACCACCTCATCAGGAGCATGCCCAGGCGTTGCAGGGAGGTCATACGGGCACGTGGAGGCCACACACACTACTGAGCCTCATTTTGACTTGTTTTAAGGACATTACATAAAGTTGGATCAGCCTGTAGAGTGGTTTTCCACTTTGATTTTGAGTGCGACTCTATATCCAGACCTCCATGAGTTGATTTGATTTCCATTGATAATTTTTGTGTGATTTTGTTGTCAGCACATTTAACTATGTAAAGACTAAA
This sequence comes from Hyla sarda, assembly GCF_029499605.1. NCBI lineage: Eukaryota > Metazoa > Chordata > Amphibia > Anura > Hylidae > Hyla > Hyla sarda. The sequence goes on from NC_079190.1 coordinate 436,967,294, forward strand.
GTATTTCATACGATTATTTCATTCATTCAGATCCAGAATGTATTCTCTTAGTGTTACCTTTATTTTTTTGAGCAGTGTATATACTCCCTTATATATCTTTTTCTATAAAAACCTAGTATAGGTCACAGTATAACCAAGTAGAAGGAAAAAGATTTAGATGTCATTTACAAATAAATATTTATGTATTGTGAAAATAACATGTCTAGTATAGATCCCATAACAATTAAAACAGTGCAAAAAAGGTGATTTAATACACATATGGCATGTATAAACCTTTGTAGAAACATGGCTTTCATCTCTTTAGTGATCACTAGTAAGATCAGTACATTATCAAAAGGGTAATAACATTGTATACAGACTTTTGGTTACAAGCATAATGTAAGTAATAGATATATGAAGCTTGAACCCTTTGGAAACCTCCATTAGCAACACAAGTTCAAGTCAAAAGCTAAGATGTAGGTTGTCATTTCAACCAATGTGAGTCAGTGCAGCAAGAGGGTCACTATCTAAATAGCCCAAAGTATCGTCCTTAAACTGAGGCCCAATTCGATTACATATACCTATTTTAATGTGCTTGTACAAATTCTCTAAGTAGTAGCTAATTAGTAGGAAATTCTTTATAAAGACTATTTAGAAAGTTGCTTCAAGATGTTACTCCAGCCAGTCAGGTATAACCTATGTAAAAGATAGGCTGAGTCCCTAAGGGGTTGAAGGAGTTTTAAATTCATGACCTATTTTCACCTTAACCCCTTAAGGACTCAGCCCATTTTGGCCTTAAGGACTCAGACAATTGAATTTTTACGTTTTCATTTTTTCCTCCTCGCCTTCTAAAAATCATAACTCTTTTATATTTTCATCCACAGACTAGTATGAGGGCTTATTTTTTGCGTGACCAGTTGTCCTTTGTAATGACATCACTCATTATATCATAAAATGTATGGCGCAACCAAAAAACACTATTTTTGTGGGGAAATTAAAACGAAAAACGCAATTTTGCTAATTTTGGAAGGTTTTGTTTTCACGCCGTACAATTTCTGGTAAAAATGACATGTGTTATTTATTCTGAGGGTCAATACGATTAAAATGATACCCATTATTATATACTTTTATATTATTGTTGCGCTTAAAAAAAATCACAAACTTTTTAACCAAATTAGTACGTTTATAATCCCTTTATTTTGATGACCTATAACTTTTTTATTTTTCAGTATAAGCGGCGGTATGGGGGCTCATTTTATGCGCCATGATCTGTACTTTTTTTTGATACCACATTTGTATATAAAAAACTTTGAATACATTTTTTATAATTTTTTTTTTAATAAAATGTATTAAAAAAGTAGGAATTTTGGACTTTTTAAAATTTTTTTCGTTCACGCCGTTCACCGTACGGGATCATTAACATTTTATTTTAATAGTTCGGACATTTACGCACGCGGCGATACCAAATATGTCTATAAAAAATGTTTTTTACGCTTTTTGGGGGTAAAATAGGAAAAAACGGACGTTTTACTTTTTTATTGGGGGAGGGGATTTTTCACTTTTTTTTTACTTTTACTTTTACATTTTTTTACATTTTTTTTTACACTTGAATAGTCCCCATAGGGGACTATTCATAGCAATACCATGATTGCTAATACTGATCTGTTCTATGTATAGGACATAGAACAGATCAGTATTATCGGTCATCTCCTGCTCTGGTCTGCTCGATCACAGACCAGAGCAGGAGACGCCGGGAGCCGCACGGAGGAAGGTGAGGGGACCTCCGTGCGGCGTTATGAATGATCGGATCCCCGCAGCAGCGCTGCGGGCGATCCGATCGTTCATTTTAATCGCGAACTCCCGCAGATGCCGGGATCTGTATTGATCCCGGCACCTGAGGGGTTAATGGCGGACGCCCGCGAGATCGCGGGCGTCGGCCATTGCCGGCGGGTCCCTGGCTGCGATTAGCAGCCGGGATCAGCCGCGCATGACACGGGCATCGCTCCGATGCCCGCGGTTATGCTTAGGACGTAAATGTACGTCCTGGTGCGTTAAGTACCACCTCACCAGGACGTACATTTACATCCTGCGTCCTTAAGGGGTTAAAGGGGTACTACCGTGGAAAACTTTTTTTTTTTTTTTTTAAATCAACTGGTGCCAGAAAGTTAAACAGATTTGTAAATTACTTCTATTAAAAAGTGTTAATCTTTCCAGTACTTTTTAGGGTCTGTATACTACAGAGGAAATGGTTTTCTTTTTGGTACACAGAGCTCTCTGTTGACATTATGACCACAGTGCTCTCTGCTGACATCTCTGTCCATAGCAGCATATGTTTGCTATGGGGATTTTCTCCTACTCTGGACAGTTCTTAAAATGGACAGAGATGTCAGCAGAGAGCACTGTGTTCCAAAAAGAAAACAATTTCCTCTGTAGTATTCAGTAGCTAATAAGTACTGGAAGGATTAAGATTTTTAAATAGAAGTAATTTACAAATCTGTTAAACTTTCTGGTACCTGTTGATTTAAATAAAAAAAAGTTTCCACGGGAGTACCCCTTTAAAGACTCAGCAAATGTTTTCGCTTTTGCATTTTAGTTTTTTCCTCCTTCCCTTGTAAAAATCATAACGCTTTCAGTTTTGCACCTACAGACCCATATGAGGGCTTGTTTTTTTGCATCACCAATTGTACTTTGTAATGACATCACTTATTTTATAATATAACCTGCGGCAAAAAAATATATATATTTGTGGGGTGAAATAAAAAAAAAAAGAAATGCCATTTTGTAACTTTTGGGGACTCCTTTTCTATATGCTATAGGTCAATACAGTTACAAGGATACCCAATTTACGGTATATAGGTTTTATTTTAATACTTAATTATAAAACTACATGCACCAAAATTATTATGTTTAAAATTGCCATATTTTGGCCCCTAAAACTTTTTTATTTTTCCGTGTATGGGGCGGTATGAGGGTTAATTTTTTGCCCTGTCGTCTGTAGTTTTTATTTGTACCATTTGTTTTAATGGGACTTTTTGATTGCTTTTTATTAATATTTTTATGGTATATGAAGTGACCAAAAATACCCAATTATGTTTTGTTTTTTCACGTACGCCATTGACCGTGTGGTTTAGCTAACCTTATATTTTAATAGTTCAGACATTTTACGCACGCGGCGGTAGCACATATGATTATTTTTATTCTTTATTACATTATTTTATTTAAAATTAAAAAATAAATTTAAAAAAATTGGAAAAAGGGGGGTGATTAAACTTTTAATAGGGAAGGGGTTAATGAACTTTTTTTTGCCCCCATAGGAGGCTAAAACATGCAATCTTCTGATTGCATACACTGTTCAGTGCTATGCTATTGCAAAGCACACTGATCAGTGTAATTGGTGATCTGCTGCTCTAGCCTGCTGCGCAGGCATGGATCAGTAGATCACCAATCGGACAATGGAGAGGCAGGTGAGGACCTGTCGTCCGGTAAGCTGATCGAGACATCGCGATTTTGTAGCGATTGTCCCGATCAGCTCTGCTAAGCTGCCGGGATTCTTTTACTTTCGCTTTAGACACCGCAATAAACTTTGATTGCGGCGCCTAAAGGGTTAATGGCGGGCATTATCCGTGGGTCCTGGCTGCCTGTAGCAACCAGGACCCACGGGTTTAACCCGTTCTCCCGCCAGTGAGAACGGTTTAAACCCATTAAACTGGACCAGGGCATACTGTCATTATTAATGGAAGAGGTAGGGAAATATCAGTATACAGTTTATGGTGTAATAGTGCAAGTAATGTACAAGACATTCAGAGGCAGGAGATACATAGGTTATGACAACTACGTTGGAGCATTCGAAGTCACATAATGCACAACAAACAAAACATGTATACAGACTGGTAATGCGTTGCCTCTTTGAAAGGGGGCAAATGAGCATTTATATAAAAAAATAAAAAATAATAATATACATAAAAAAAGGACAAAATGACGTAATAAAGATTAACTTCCAGGAGACTCCTCAAGACTTTTAAGACTGTTTCTTCGAGCTCCTCCTGTTAACCGTTTCAGTGATAATCATTCTTTTAGTACAGTGACGTTGTGACCAAGCGGCTTCAGGACCTGAAGCATTCACAGCAATGTCAATCAGGTAGTCTGGGGTTGTCCATTGTAGGAAAACCAGAAATAAGAAACTAATGACTGCTAAGAGGGCAAAGATCGACCCAGTGACTATGCCACAATGGTTTACCAGACGCTCAAGTCTTTCAGTCATGGGTAAAACTGTCTCTGTAGCAACACGATCATACACCTAGGAAAAATAAATAATCATGTATCAGTTAGAGTAAATAACCACTTTACAAGCTTATACACTATTAAACATTAAAAAGGGGGACTTAAAGGAAATCTGCAGTAAATTAAACTTTTACAGGATAGGAGATAAGTGTCTGATCGCGGTGGATCCAAACACTGGGACTAGAGATGAGCAAAGTTACAGAGATTCGATTCATCATGAACTTCTCGGCTCGGCAGTTGCTGACTTTATCCTTCATAAATTAGTTCAGTTTTCAGGTGCTCCAGTGGGCTGGAGACTCTCCTAGGACTGTGTCCACCTCGTTGGTGATATTAACTTCCTGTTTGTGGCATATTAGTATATGTGAGGGAGGAAACTTTTCAAGATGGGTGGTGACCATTTTGAAGTCGGCCATTTTAAATCCAACTTTTGTTTTTTCAATAGGAAGAGGGTCATGTAACACATCAACATTATTGGGAATGTCACAAGAAAAACCATGATGTGCTTGGTTTTAATGTAACTTTATTCTTTCATGAGTTATTTACAAGTTTCTTACCACGTATAAAATGTGTTCAATGTGCTGCCCATTGTATTGGATTGTCAATGCAACCCTCTTCTCCCACTCTTCACACACTGATAACAGCAGAAATGCTAGCACAGGCTCCCAGTATCCGTAGTTTCAGGTGCTGCAGAATGGGCAAAACAAAAATTGGAACAGGACCCTCAGTTTACACAGAAGATTTTGTTCAGTGATGAGGCAAACTTTTATGTGAATGGCGAAGTTAACAAACAAAACCACCGCTATTGTTCTGACACTAACGCACATTGGATAGATCCCTCCAAGACTGTTGGAACACAAAAATTGATGGTATGGTGTGGTATATGGGGTACAAAGATTGTGGGGCCATTCTTCATCAATGGAAACCTCAAGGCCACTGGATATGCAAAATTGCTACATGATGATGTGTTTCCCTCTTTACGCACTGAAGCTGGCACGTTCCCTGAGTTTCTCCAGCAAGATGGTGCACCACCACATTATGGGTGTCAGGTCCGAGCATTCCTAGATGAACAGTTTCCTGTAAAGTGGATTGGTCATCGTGGGCCAGTTGAATGGCCCCCAAGGTCTCCCGATGTGACCCCCTTAGACTTTTATCTTTGGGGTCATCTGAAGGCAATTGTCTATGCTGTGAATATACAAGATGTGCAGCACCTGAAACTACGGATACTGGAAGCCTGTGCTAGCATTTCTCCTGCGGTGTTGCTATCAGTGTGTGAAGAGTGGGAGAAGAGGGTTGCATTGACAATCCAACACAATGGGCAGCACATTGAACACATATTATAAGTGGTCAGAAACTTGTAAATAACTCATGAAAGAATAAAGTTACATTAAAACCAAGCACATCATTGTTTTTCTTGTGAAATTCCCAATAAGTTTGATGTCATATGATCCTCTTCCTATTGAAAATACAAAAGTTGGATTCAAAATGGCCAACTTCAAAATGGCCACCATGGTCACCACCCATCTTGAAAAGTTTCCCCCCTCACATATACTAATGTGCCACAAACAGGAAGTTAATATCACAACCATTCCCATTTTATTAAGGTGTATCCATAGAAATGGCCCACCCTGTATAATCTGATAAGTACTACAGTAATGGAACAGCCTATCATTCATAAACTATGTACATCAAACAAAGATCCAATCTAAACTCACCTTTTCAGTTCTTTCAGCTACATTCCTCCATGTATAGAAAGTTTTAACCGTATTATGAATAGCATCAGGACTCAGTAGCTTTCCCTTCCGCAACTTGTCAATAGCGCTTTCTAAACCAGTGCACAGAGACTTCACCGAGGGTTCACACAGGATAATGAAATTGTCAGGCAGGACTTCAGGGATCCCTCCTACTCTAGTGGTCACCACCTGTAATATGAACAGAAAGTTGCTGTGAATATACAGGAGAAATGTGGTCTTCTCCTGAAGCTTGTTGTTAGTATATATGGCTTCCTTTAGTCTTAGGTTAGCCATACTCATAAGATCAACTTATGTTCGGTCAACAACCATATTCCCCAACATCTCTATATTGGGTTAAGCAGCTGCCAGACAGTACAAAAGGGCCAGGCAAGTTAAGATTAAACATATCAATCTTTGTCTCCAACCCTGGCATCTGTCAAGAGGCATTAAAGAACCAACATTACAGGGTCCCACACACACTACTTTGGAGATTATGTTGCAGGGACATGTCAAACATTTTGATTGGTTCAAGTCTGAGTGTTTGGACACTGATCTCTAGATATAACTGGAGAAAGTGCGCAGTTGAGCTCTTCACTTCCCAGCAAGCTGTGATCTTTGTCTCACTGCAGGAGATGGGCACCATTATACGTCTATGGGGCTCATCTTGTGCACCAAGACAGAAAAGGCCGTGAGATAAGTACATAACCGCACACTTCCCCCTACCATTGTCTAGACTGGCGGGGGGTCTGAACACTCATGCAACAAGTTTTTTTTTTCCATATATAAATGACAATTGTTTGCTGCCACTGAACGTACAAGTATTGGCAGCTATAGACAGATGTCTGCATACAGTATAGTTCTGCTTCATTTGTTCTCTAGGACTGCATTGTGAACAAGATCATACACCTTGAGGGCCCTCATACACATTAGATATGTGTTAGCTGAACCTACTGATTTCGGTAGAACTAGCCAACTATATGATGACTATGGGGGGGGGGGGGGGGCTTTCAACTCTTCCCTGACTGATTATGTTTGGGGGGAAAGACAACAGCAACTTCTACATAGTAGGTTTGGCTGGATACAATTCAAGATAGTCAAACCTTCTAGAAGATACCTGTAATCCACAGCTAGCTGCCTCCACGATTGCCATGCAGAAAGCCTCAGTGAGGGATGTATTCAGGAATATCTCTCCTTCAACAAGGACATTCCGCACCTGGTGATGTTCTAAAGCACCTAAGAGTCGAACTCTAAAAGAAAAAAAGAAGAGCAAAAAAAAAAGCTCTTATTGCCATAATACATACAAATCTTTAAAGAAAGACTGTCAGCTAATATTCATAATATGAATGAGACAGCGATGGACACATAAAAAAGACATACACCTGCTCTATGGAAGCCTTTTAAAATCTACTTTATCAGGTGGATGTAAGTGTCCAGGAGGCAGGGCTGAGGCACTCAAGTGCTGCAGTATTACTGGTCTCCACATTCCTCCATCCCTCTGTCTCCTATTGGAAGCCTGAATGACACCCAAGCAGAAGGAAGGGCAGGGAAGAGGAGGTGAGCAAAGCTGCAGCACCGGAGAAGAGAGGTGAGCAAAGCTGCAGCACCGGAGAAGAGAGGTGAGCAAAGCTGCAGCACCGGAGAAGAGAGGTGAGCAAAGCTGCAGCACCGGAGAAGAGAGGTGAGCAAAGCTGCAGCACCGGAGAAGAGAGGTGAGCAAAGCTGCAGCACCGGAGAAGAGAGGTGAGCAAAGCTGCAGCACCGGAGAAGAGAGGTGAGCAAAGCTGCAGCACCGGAGAAGAGAGGTGAGCAAAGCTGCAGCACCGGAGAAGAGAGGTGAGCAAAGCTGCAGCACCGGAGAGGGGAGGGGAGCAAAGCTGCAGCACCGGAGAGGGGAGGGGAGCAAAGCTGCAGCACCGGAGAGGGGAGGGGAGCAAAGCTGCAGCACTGGAGAAGGGAGGTGAGCAAAGCTGCAGCACCGGAGAGGGGAGGTGAGCAAAGCTGCAGCACCGGAGAGGGGAGGTGAGCAAAGCTGCAGCACTGGAGAAGGGAGTTGAGCAGAGCTGCAGCACTGGAGAAGGGAGTTGAGCAGAGCTGCAGCACTGGAGAAGGGAGGTGAGCAAAGCTGCAGCCCTTGAGCAATTCAGCCCCACTTCCTGGACACCTATGCTTGCTGAATAAAGTTGACTTTGGAAGACAATCGGTGGAGCCAGTACTAGGCACTTGTATATCTATTGAACATTATCTATTAGTCCAACAGTGTTTGTAGCTCATATCATGGATTTGTGTTTCAGTGTTTGCATCTGGTGTCTATGCCAAACTGCTTCAGACATTGGAGAGCAAAACATCTCCAGCAGAGTTTCCCTATCAGACTCTGAAACTTTGCTGATGGAAAAGCCTGATGACAGCCGACATTTATTTTTCTTGGTTTCTGCACAAAATACTTATCCCCAAGCAACAGATAAATGTGAATGGTGCCTAATATTCCATGCCCAGAGTAGGAGATTAGGATCAATAGGACAACACAAGAAAAATCTTACATTTTATTAGTAGGGGTCAACCGATTATCGGTTTGGCCAATATTCACGATTTTTGACGTTATCGGTATCGGCAATTACCTTCCGATAATCCGATAATGTCCCGCCCCCACCGCACGCGTCCCCATTGCCTCCCCTATCCCCGGTTTTATAATTACCTGTTCCCGGGGTCTGGGGCCCGCGCTACTTCTGGCTCCTGTTGCGTCCTGCGTAACGCTGTGCAGCGCGGTGACTTCCTCAACGTGACGTCGCCGTCAGTGCGCACAGTGACAGCGCAGGACGGGAGCCAGAAGTAATGCGGACCTCTGACCCCGGGAACAGGTAATTATAAAACCGGGGATAGGGGAGGCAATGGGGCAGCGGCGGTGGGGGCGTTGTGCGGGGGTAGGGGGAATGGCTGGGGGGCAGCGGCGGTGGTTGGGAGGACCCCCGGACAGGCAGGTGGAGAGAAGCGGGTGGCGGCGGTGGTCTCTGATTCAGCCAAAGCCGCTGCAGTTGATTGATTTAAAGCGCCCGCTTTAAATCAATGATCTGCAGCGGCTTCTTGGGGGGGTGGAGAAATAGCAGATAACTTATACTGGAATATCGGTATCGCCACAGATTATCGGTATCGGCCCTAAAAAAAACGATATCGGTCGATCCCTAGTTATTAGCTATAACACACCTATATATATATATATATATATAATGGCACATAAAACTATTGTGCAAGTTCTCCCTCTTAAAAAGATGAGAGGCCTGTTATTTTCATCATAGGTATACCTCAACTATATCCATAAAATCCATAAAATCACATTGTCTGATTTTTAAATAATGTATTTGCAAATTATGGTGGAAAATAAGTATTTGGTCAATAATAAAAGTTCATCTCAATACTTTGTTATATACCCTTTGTTGGCAATGACAGAAGTCAAACGTTTTCTGTAGGTCTTCACAAGGTTTTTACACACTGTTGCTGGTATTTTGGCCCATTCCTCCATGCAGATCTCCTCTAGAGCAGTGATGTTTTGGGGCTGTCAACTCCCTCCAAAGGTTTTCTATGAGGTTGATATCTGGAGACTGTCTAGGCCACTTCAGGATCTTGAAATTCTTCTTATGAAGCCACTCCTTCGTTGCCTGGGCGGTATGTTTGGGATCATTGTCATGCTGAAAGACCCAGCCACGTTTCATCATCTTCAATGCCCTTGCTGATGGAAGGAGGTTTTCACTCAAAATCTCACGATACATGGCCCCATTCATTCTTTCCTTTACACGGATCAGTCGTCCTGGACCCTTAGCAGAAAAACAGCCCCAAAGCATGATGTTTCCACCCCATTCTTCACAGTGCATTTGGTGTTCTTTGGATGCAACTCAGCATTCTTTCTCCTCCAAACACGACGAGTTGAGTTTTTACCAAAAAGTTCTACTTTGGTTTCATCTGACCATATAAGATTCTCCCAGTCCTCTTCTGGATCATCCAAATGCTCTCTAGCAAACTTCAGACGGACCCAGACATGTACTGGCTTAAGCAGGGGGGACACGTCTGGCACTGGATGATTCAAGTCCCTGGCGGCGTAGTGTGTTACTGATTGTAGCCTTTATTACATTGGTCCTAGCTCTCTGCAGCTCATTCACTAGGTCCCCCGTGTGGTTCTGGGATTTTTGCTCACTGTTCTTGTGATCATTTTGACACACCGAGGTGAGATCTTACGTAGAACACGAACACGCTCCGGGGACTGATTACAAACGGGTGCCGCGTGCATGATCCCGGGGGTCCCCAGCGGCGGGACTCCCGCGATCAGGCATCTTATCCCCTATCCTTTGGATAGGGGAAAAGATGTGTAAGCACTGGAGAACCCCTTTAACTGCAGGTACTACTACTACCAACATGGAGTACACTCAGCTCTATGTTGGGAGCTGTAGTACCTGCATTGACTCCTTAAGGACTTAGGACATATGAGTACGTCCTAAGTCCGGTCCCTGTCTATAACGCGGGGTCCCAGCGGGACCCCGCATCATAGCGGGATGGTCACGGCACCTATTCACAGCCGGGACCCGCGGCTAATTCGCGTTCAGCCACGCGCTATTAACCCTTCCGATGCGACGCTCAAAGCTGAGCGCCGCATCGAAAGTGAAAGTAAATGCTTCCCGGCTCCTCAGTCGGGCTGATCGGGGTCATCGCGATAAAATCGCGATGCCCCGATCAGCTACCCGGAGAGAAGAAGGTCCCTACCTTCTTCTGTCGGCATCCCGACTGATTGATTGCTCCATGCCTGAGTTACAGGCTGGAGCAATCAACCACCGCTTACACAGCTTGTTGCCATGCAACAATCTGTGTATGCAAACAGCCATTGCAAGCTCATAGGTCCCTATAGGAGCTATGAGCTCGCAAAAAGAAAAAAAAAAAAAAAAAAGTGTAAAAAAAAAGTTAACCCTTTCAGTAGGGATCGACCGATTATCGGTATGGCCGATATTATCGGCCGATAATCACGATAAGCCGATAATGCCCCGCCCCCACCGCGAACGACCACCCCCCCACCCGCCGCACCGCGACCGCCCCTCCCCCCCGACCCGCCGCGGTTTTTGCCCATACCGCTATACCGGTCGGGCCCCTCCCCCACCCTCCGAGTCAATAAAAAAAAAAATAATAATAAACTTACCCCTAATGGGGGTGGTCCGGGCCAGCCATCCTTCCTTCCTGTAGTGTCCGGCGCCATTTCGGGTGGAGGGTGCACCGGTACGGGCTGTCCTTCTCCGGGGGTCCTCTTCTCCACTCCGGGCAGGCTCCGGCCTAGTACGCTGCATAGACGCCGCTACGCAGTGACGTCAGGTGCGTCGCTGCGCACGGGCGTCACTGCGCAGCGGCGTCTATGCAGCGCACTAGGCCGGAGCCTGCCCGGAGTGGAGAAGATGACCGCTGGAGAAGAAGGACAGCCCGGACCGGTGCACCCTTCACCCGGAACGCCCCCGGACACTACAGGAAGGAAGAATGGATGGCCCAGACCACACTGACAGGTAGGGGAGAGAAGCGGGTGGTGGCAGCGGCGGCCTATGGCACCGCAAAAGCCACTGCAGTGCATTGATTTAAAGCGCCCGCTTTAAATCAATGACCTGCAGCGGTGTCGAGGGGGGATAAATAGCCGATAACTTATAACGGAATATCAGTATAAGTTATCGGCTATCGGCTCTAACCTCCACTGATTATCGGTATCAAAAACGATATCGGTCGATCCCTACCTTTCAGGTATTCCCTTCTGAATTAAAAGTTTAAATCACCAGGCATTTCCTAGTAACAAAATAAAACAGTAAATAAAAATAAAAATATGTGGTATCACCGCGTGCGGAAATGTCCAAATTATAAAAAATATACCACTTTTAAAACCACACGTTCAATGGCGTATGCGCAAAAAATTTCCAAAGTCCAAAATAGCGCATTTTTGATCACTTTTTATACCACAAAAAAGTGAATAAGAAGTGATCAAAAAGTCTTATCAGAACAAAAATGGTACCGCTAAAAACTTCAGATCACGGCGCAAGAAATGAGCCCTCATAGCCCCCTGAACTTGGAAAATGACAATTTTAAACGTATAAATTTTCCTGCATGTATTTATGATTTTTTTCTGAAGTAATACAAAATTAAACCTATATAAGTAGGGTATCATTTTAACCGTATGGACCTACAGAATAAAGATAAGGTGTCATTTTTACCGAAAAATGTACTATGTAGAAGCGGAAGCCCCCAAAATTTACAAAATGGCATTTTTTTCTTCAAGTTTGTCGCACAATGAATTTTTTTTCCGTTTCGCCGTGGATTTTTCGGTAAAATTACTAATGTCACTGTAAAGTAGAATTGGTGGCGCAAAAAATAAGCCATAATACAGATTTTTAGGTGCAAAATTGAAAGGGTTATGATTTTTTAAAGGCAAGGAGGAAAAAACAAAAATGCAAAAACGTGAAATCGCTCAGTCCTTAAGGGGTTAATAGATAGATTGCAGCGAGTGTAACTTCTGACACCTGTTGCGATCTGTCTATTAATGAAGGTACTACAGCTCCCAGCATGGAGCAGAGTGTGCTCCATGTTGGGAGTAGTATAAACTGCAGTTAAGGAAAGATCACAGCGGATGTCACTCCTTACACCCGCTGTGATCCTCCTGTATAATGTATAGATGCGGGCGGACGCTCTTCTATGGTCCCCTGCACTGACGTATATATACACCTATTCATATTTCCCAAAGAGAGTTGTGATTGGCTGGAACCATCTGGCCAATCACAGCTCTCTACTGGAAATACGAATAGGTGTATATATACAGCAGTGCAGGGGGCCATAGAAGAGAGGCCGGCCGCATCTATAAACTATACTGAAGGATCGCAATGGACACAGGGCGATCTGTCAATTTGTACAGGTACTACTGCGTTCCATGCTGGGAGTAGTAGTCCTACCCAAAAAACGTTAAAAAAAATTAAGAATAAAAAGTGAAGCACACACACTACATTTTTATTATTGTCGGCTAAATTTTTTATTTAAATTAATTTTATTTATTTTTGTATAACAAAGATACATTTCATTAAATACAATTTTTCCATCACTACTGTTTTTTTATGGTACCCTATTAAAAAAAAAAAAAAAAAAAAAAAGTTATCACTTAAAAAAACGCATAAAAAACGAAAAAAAGAATAAAAAACGCCTGAAAAAACGCCAGAGTTAAAATCCACATGGAGTTTTTTTTGGTGTTCTTTTTACTCCCATAGAGAAAAACTTTCACTTACCTGCCTACGTTAACCCGTAGCACCGCAACAGCTGATCGGTCGGCCAGGCTGTCTACTTCCTACTTCCCTAAGGCTGCATTCACACTTCATTTTTACATTACGAGTGCCGGATTCGGCAGGGGCAAATTGGGCTCTCCCGTACCCCAGCCGGACCAACGCTGAACGGTTTTAGGTCCGGTCACAAAACCGGATACGGGTCAAAAATTAGCCGACCGGAGTCACCGTTTGACTCTGGTAGGCTCATTAAAGTAAATGGAGTTCAGCACTGGTCCGGCTGGGGTACGGGAGAGCCCGGTTTGCCCCTCCCCCAGCCGGCTCCGGCACCCGTAATGTGAAAACGAAGTGTGAATGCAGCCTTAGCCCGGGACGTCACACGGCGCTTCAGCCCATCACTGGCCGAGGCGGGCCATCGCTGCAGCTGGTGATAGGCTGAAGCACAGTGACATCCCGGGCTAAGGGAAGTAGACAGCCCGGCTGACCGATCAGCTGTTGCGGAGCTCCGGGGGAACATAGGAAGGTAGGTGAAAGTTTGTTTTCTCTTTTTTTTGCAGCCCGGGCAGGATGGAATAGGAATAGTCTGCACCGGACATCTCCTTTAAGTATGCTGCATCTAAAACATGAAGTTAATACTCTAGAGATTGTAGTAATGATGCAGTCATTTGTTAGATATACTAATAGATACATGTTAAAAAGCCCCATAATTCCCCCTCTAATCTATTTTCCTCCTCTGATGCTATTTTGTATTCATATCTCAATTAAATCTGTAAAGAATATCTATAGAATTCTTCTATGTCCCAGGAGTTAAAATGATTTTCCCTCCTCCTTCTCACAATCCTCTGCCCACATGTAAGGCTACTGGCCCCAGAATCATGTCATGCTCTCATTCCCCTGTATGATCTGCAATAGTGGATCAGATATGTGAAGCCTGGTCCTATTTGCTAAACACTATCCCATCAGCCCAAAAAGGAAGAGATGAGAAGTAGACATAACTTTTTTTTTTATACCCCCGATTTAACAACCTGACCTGCTTTTGTCAGATTGTGCGCCACAAATTCTGTCTGTGCCAGAATTTTTGGCGCACTGCACCAAAATAACCCTACAAATCAGAAAAGGTGGTGTGACTGACCAAAAAAAGGGGAGTGTTCTCACAATCCGACCTATTTAGTATTGAATTCACACAAAATCCAGTAAATAAACTGCTGAAAATTCCCACCAACAACAAACATTACACACTAATAAAAATCCAGCACTTAACAATTATCAATGTTAAAGGGAATCTATCCGCCCTAAATTGAAAGGTATCTTTGATGGATCTGCCAAAGGCAATGGAAGCTTCAGGGCAACCCCCCCTTGCCCCACACGTGGCTCAGAGAGACCCATGGCACATCACATGTGCACTATAAGTCTGTGTGAACCAGATAACATTTCTAAATATACACTTTACCTGTCATGGAGCTGGTATCTTTCCCTTACTTCTTCTAAAATGATTCTCTTGGGCCCTTCACCTCCGATAAGAAAGTGCAGTTCGGGATATTTCTGACACATTTCAGGAATGATACCACCAAGAAGATCGACACCTTTAAAAAGGAAAAAAAATAAATAATTAAATTAAAATAAAAAAACACATCAGGGAAAAGTCTGACACCAGAACACTGGTAAGTAAGGTAAGACTGACAGTCAAATTCCAATCATTGTGCTTCCAAATCGGTGATATTTTATTCTTCCATAAATTAGCAGTGCTCAGAATCCCTTACAGTGTGGATATTTTTATAGATTTTGGGAAAGATGGGCAACAACAAATACAAGATATGTTGTTATATATAGCATTTTTCCAGAAAAAAACATTTAGTTTTTGCCAAAAAAAAAAATTATGCAGCCAGTTAAAGGGGTACTCCACCCCTAAACATCTTATCCCCTATCCAAATGACATGTTCACATGTCTGCTTGCCGGGGGGGGGGGGGTCCCATCGGCCGGACCCCCAAGATCGGACATCTTATCCGCAATAGGGGATAAGATGCCTAAAGGCGGAGTACCCCTTTAACCCCTTGAGGATGCAGGACGTGACATATTCTACTTTAAGATAGTGGTAAATTTTTTACATACTTGTATGATTTCATTGTGAAAAATTAAAGAAAATGTAATGAAAAAATAAATGGAAAAATTAGCATTTTCTAAATTTGAAATTATCTGCTTGAAAGGAAAATGATCATTCCAAATAAATGACACATTGTATGTATGAATCAATATGTCTACTTTATGTTGACATCATAAAGTAGGCATGTTTTTAAACACATTAAAGGGCTTTAGCAGCAATTTTCCACGTAAATTTCAAAGTCTGAATTTTACAGGAACCAGTTCAGATTCAAGAGGATTTAAGGGGTTAGAAATCTTTCATAAAAGTGACCCCATTAAAAAAAACTACAACCCTTAAAGTATATAAAATGACACTCAAAGTTAACACTTCAGGTGTTTCACAGGAATAGCGGCTAAATGGAGAAAGTGTCAAAATCAAATTTTTTTTTACTTATATGTAGCCCCAAATGTTTTATTTTTACAAGGGGTAAAAGAAGGAAAAGCCCCTCAAGATTTGTAATCCTATAACTCCTAAATATGGAAATACCCCAAATGTGGATGCAAGGTGCTGTGCAGCTCACTACACGGCTCAGAGAAGAAGAATCACCATTAGGCTGTGGAGAAAGAATTTGACTGGAATAGTTTTCGGGGGCCATGTCGCACTTACGAAAGCTCCAATGGTGTCAAAAACAGTGTAAACCCCCGACATGTGACTCCATTTTGGAAACTACACCTACTCAAGGAATGTAATAAGGGGTGCAGTGAGAATTTACACCCCACAGGTGCTTGATATAATTTTGGAACAGTCGGCCATGAAAATGAAAAATTAAAAAACTTTTACACTAAAATGCTTGTGTAACCCCAATTTTTCAATTCCAAAAGGGGTAAAAGAAGAAAAAGCCACCCAAATGTTTTACCTATTTTCTCCCATGAATAAAAGTACCCCATAAGTCGACAAAGTGCTGGGTCACAAGTATGTGGGACCTCTACTGGCAATTCTATGGGGGGGGGGGGGGGGGGGGGGGGGGGTAAATGTAGTGTTTCCCCCCCCCCCCCCCCCCCTCCCCTCTCCCCCCCCCCAAAAAAAAAACAAAAGAGCAAAAAACACCTGTACACCCTAATAAAAAAAAACTAAAACAAAAAAACACAAGTACTAAAGAATACTGCTTTTTAATAAATGCCATAAAATAAAAAGGGCATAAAAAAAAAAAAAAAAAAAAAAAAAAATAAAACACACCACCACAACACACAAACACAGACCACTATAACAAATATATCCCTTAGAGTTCACAAAAGCAATGTAAACCAGCTTCCTTTGCTTCTAGAATAGTAATTTGTCCTGGTTATGCAGAAATAGCACCCCTTCTCCTCCCACAAGACCTGCATCAGAAGGCAATGTTCATACAGTCAATGTCTGCACGGAAAGTTTCCGTGCTGACATTGCCCCAATAGCGCAGCGCACCACTCGGAAATGCGTTGTATCATCGACGACAATGCATTTCCACGTGGACTCCGCACAAAGAATAGACATGTCTATTCTCACCGGAATTTGTATTTCCGCTGCAGAAACTGGCGCCAAAATTATGCTGTATGCACAATGCAGCAGAATCCCACTGATATAAAAAAAAATAATAAAAATAAAAAAGACTCTGCTGCTACAAAATCTTCCTGCGGAATACCAATGTGGAGTTCTGCACGAAATTCCATCTTGTGAACATACCGCAGCCGAATTGCATCCTGAAAATATTACAGCCATGCTTGACTATTGCTGTAAAGTCCAGTGAATAAGCTATGTATGATATTGGCCTCATTCACATTCCTCATTTTTTGGCTTAAAACTTACGAACCATGAAACCAGAAAGAAAAAATATGAAAAAAAGTGCATAGCACATCCAAATAAAGTGCAACATTTTGGCCTCAACATAGGCCTTTGTCAAGCAAGACTATGCTGAAACACTGCACTTTATTTAGATGCATCATGCACTTTTGTTAGGATAAACATGCACTTTTTTTAATGCTTTCCTGTGTTTTCTGCTTAGATGTTGTGACCAGGGTTTGGGACTACTGGGTTGATTGACTTTGCATCTTTTTTGCTTCATTTAGTAAGGCTGAGTAACCACTTTTGTGCTGTTAAATCTGTTTTTATTCTCTTTTATATCACAGAGACATGTCAAAAGTTTTGATCAGGTGACCACCGATCAAAAGTACTAGCGGAGGGAAATGCACGTTAGTGTGCTTCCCTACCCGGCTTGCCTCAATCCCCATCCAGCTTCTCTGGACTGCTCCATAGACTTACAACGGAGGTGCAGGATGGAGATTGCTGCGAGCAGGGAGTAAAGTGCGCTACTGCATGCTTCTCCTGCTCTTACTCCTCTGCACAAGCTATGGGTATACATTCATGGCTGTAAATGTTCACAATCCTGAAATGTTTCTATAAAATGAAGTATTTCTCACAGAAAAAGGATTGCAGTAACATGTTTTGCTATACACGTGTTTATTCCCTTTGGGGGGAATTTATCATTGTATATAGAGCTGTTTTGTGTCTATTTTTGTGCAAAAATATGCGCAAGTTTTTTTTGCGCAAATTTTGATAGAATTCTTCATCGCCTTGTCAACAGTTAAGTTTACCATAGAGGATTTTCTACTGTAGAATCATATTTACTAACTGTGGGGTTTTTTTGCGCCAAAAAAAAATGCGCAAACAGCATTTTCTTGAGCAAATATACACCACCTCGGAGGACACGTACCAAAGTGTCTATTTTGGCACAGTAAGGACTTCTACTCCCATCATGTACAGACTCTGCCCATGATGGGAGTTAGTCCAGGGGCTGAGGTGCAGATCGCACCAGGTCATTCTGCAGAGACCCGCGTTTATTAACTGTAAAAGCCGGCGGTACATGCGTCTACACTGCGCACCCAGCCTGTAGTGAAGAAAACTGTCTTGAACACTGTCATAATTCATAATCCTCGCCGCCGGGAGAGGGGAGCTCCGATTGGTCAATAGGTATTCACCAATCAGAGCTCCCATGTTCCGGCGGCAGGAATTAAGACAATGTATATAGAAGCCGGCGGGGTGCGCAGTGTAGACGCATGTACCGCCGGCTTTTTAATTTAAATGCGGATCTCAGCAGATCATTCTCTGGAGAGCTGCTGGGATCTGCAATCATTAAGTATACAAACCGGCGGTACATGCGTCTCCACTGCGCTGCCCGTCGGCTTCTATATAAATTGTCATAATTCCTAATCCGCGCCGTAACACGGGAGCACGGATTGGTCAATAGCTATTCACCAATCAGAGCTCCCCTCTCCACAGTGTAGACACATGTATTGCCAGCTTTTACAGTTATTAAACTGTAGTATGATAGTAGTATTAGTCCAAGGGCAAAAAGGGACAGATCTCGGTTCACATTATGCGTTTTGCATAATGGGAACAGAGCCTTTCTGGCAGTGTGTTCCCAAACAGGGAGACTCCAGCTGTTGCTTAACTACAGCCCCCATGATGGGAGTTGTAGTTTAGCAACAATTGGAGGCTCCCTGTTTAGGAACACGCTGCATTATGTGCGCTCTTCCCAGGGGAGAGCGCAAAAAATTTACTAACCCATATTTCTTGTTTTTCTTTTTTTCTCATTTCAGATACCTGAATGTGGAGGACTACGTCAGATTTGGTGGACTGTGACGATGACCAGCGTTTTTTATTTTTTTTATTTCAATAAAATGGTTAACGAGAGCTGTGGGGGAGTGTTGTTTTCAAATAAAAAAAATTTTTTCAATGGGTCATGTTTTTTTTTTTATAATTGAATTTTCAGGGTTAGTAGTGGAAGCTGTCATATAGACGGAATCCATTACTAAGTTGGGGCTTAGTGTTAGCCCTAAAATCAGCTAACGCTAACCTCTAATTATTACCCCAGTAGCTACCACCACAGGGGTGCCGGTACCAACAGGCCCAGAGCGTCAAAAATGGCGCTCCTGGGCCTAGGCGGTAACAGGCTGGGGAGGGCCAGTAACAATGGTCCTCGCCCACCCTGGTAACGTCAGGCTGTTGCTGCTTGGTTGGTATCTGGCTGATACTAAAAATAGGGGGAACCTATGAGTTATTTTTTTTATAAATAAATTTAAAAATAAGTGTGTGGTTCCCTCATTTTTTCAGTATCAGCCAGATACCAACCAAGCAGCAACAGCCTGACCTTACGAGGGTAAGCAAGGACCATTGTTACTGGCCCTCCCCAGCCTAAATAAGGACAGCCTGTTACAGCCTAGGCCCAGGAGCGCCATTTTTGATGCTCCGGGCCTGTTGGTATCGGCTCTTCCCAGAAACCCTGTGGCGGTGGGTACCGGGGTAATAATTGGGGGTTAGCACTAGCTGATATGGGGGCTAACACTAAGCCCTGGCAGAGTAATAGATTCTGTCTACAGGACGCCTTCCACTACTAAGCCTGAAAATTCAATTGTAAAAAACACAACACATTGAAAAACATTTTTATTTAAAAATACACTCCCCCACAGCCCTCATTAACCCTTTTATTGACATTTAAAAAAAAACGCTGTTCATCGTCTCAATCCACTAAATCTGACAGTCCTCCGCATTCATGTATCTAAATTTCTAAGAAAAAAACCCAAAAAGTTTAGTACATTTTTGTTTCCACACACAAGCAAAAAACGCAAGAAAAAAAATGCAAGAAAATCTGACAAAACGCAGGAAAAAGCTGGGACAGTAAATTCTGAGCAAGAGTGTAAATTAGACAAGCAATGTAAAAGGGGTAAATCTGTGTCTACAATAGACAAATAATGATAAATCTCCCCCTTTGTGTGTATTGGAATTAAACCAAAAAAGGGAGGGAGGGGGGTGAGAGGAAAAAAAAAAAAAAAAATAATAAGCAAATTGAACAATGTCACACCACACTTTAAAAATGGGCTGGACAAAATTATTGGCACCCTTAACTTAATATTTGGTTCCACACCCTTTGGAAAAAATTACTGAAATAAGTCGCCTCCTATAAGCATCAATAAGCTTCTTACACCTCTCAGCCGGAATATTGGACCACTCTTCCTTTGCAAACTGCTCCAGGTCTCTTATTGGAAGGGCACCTTTTCCCAACAGCAATTTTAAGATCTCTCCACAGGTGTTCAATGGGATTTAGATCTGGACTCATTACTGCCACTTCAGAACCCTCCAGCGCTTTGTTGCCATCCATTTCTGGGTGCTTTTTGACGTATGTTTGGGGCCATTGTCCTGCTGGAAGACCCAAGATCTCGGATGCAAACCCAGCTTTCTGACACTGGGCTGTACAATGCGACCCAAAATCCGTTGGTAATCCTCAGATTTCATGATGCCTTGCACACATTCACGGCACCCAGTGCCAGAGGCAGCAAAACAACCCCAAAACATAATCGAACCGCCACCATATTTCACTGTAGTTACTGTGTTCTTTTCTTTGTAGGCCTCATTCCGTTTTCTGGAAACAGTAGAACTCAACTCAATAGGGACCTATTAGGGTTATAGGTTGAACTTGACGGACTCTGGTCTTTTTTCAACCTTATGAACTATGTTAGTATGTTACTATGATGTGCTTTACCAAAAAGCTCTATCTTGGTCTCATCTGTCCACAAGACGTTTTCCCAGAAGGATTTTGGCTTACTCAATTTCATTTTGGCAATATGTTGTATTGCTTTTTTATGTCTGTGTCAGCAGTGGGGTCCTCCTAGGTGTCCACGGATAGTTTGTGCTGAGACTGATGCTCCCTGAACCTGCAGGACAGCTTGAATATCTTTGGAACTTGTTTGGGGCTGCTTATCTACCATCCGGACTACTTGCATTGACACCTTTCATCAATTTTTCTCTTCCATCCACGCCCAGTGCCATGGGTTGCAAACTTCTTGATAATGTTGCGCACTGTGGACAAAGGCAAATCTAGATCTCTGGAGATGGACTTGTAACCTTCAGATTGTTGATATTTTTCCACAATTTGGTTTCTCAAGTCCTCAGACAGTTCTCTTCTCTTTCTGTTGTCCATGCTTAGTGTGGCACACAGACACATAATGCAAAGACTAAGTGAAATTCTCTCCTTTTTATCTGCTTTCAGGTGTGATTTTTATATTGCCCACACCTGTTACTTGCCCCAGGTGAGTTCTAAGGAGCAGCACATGCTTGAAACAATCTTATTTTTCAACAATTTTTAAAGGGTGCCAATTATTTTGTCCTGCCTATTTTTGGAGTTTGGACTGACATTATGCCCAATTAGCTTTTTTTCCCCCCTCTCTATTTTGGTTTAGTTCCAATACACACAAAGGGAATAAACAGGTGTATAGCAAAACATGTGTTACTGCAATCCTTTTCTGTGAGAAATACTTCATTTTCTAGAAAAAAATTAGGGGGTGCCAACATTTACGGCCATCACTGTAATTTTAGCTAAAAATCAGCCTTATGGGGGGGGGGGGGGGGGGGTTTATGAATACCTGTCCAGAGGAAAAGTTGCCCAGATGCCCATAGCAACCAGATCGCTTCTTTCATTTTTAACAAGGCCTCTGCAAAAACGTTAAGAAGTGATCTGATTGGTTGCTATGGGAAACTTTTCCTTTGCACAGGTTTTGATAAATCTCCCCCATGGAGTTTTACAAATGAAAGCAACTGGAATATAACGAGAATATGCCATTTGCTGACAGCATGTTCCAACCAACTGGTAGGATCCCATTGTGCCTTAGAATCATCAAGACACAATGCTACACTTAGCCGGTGTTTCCAAACAAGGATGCCTCCAACTGTTGCAAAACTGTTGTCAACGGCTGTCCGGGCATGCTGGGAGTTGTAGTTTTGCAACAGCTGGTGGCAGCCTGGTTGGGAAACACTGGCCTAAGCACTGACTTCTTTAAAACGTTTCGCTGCACAGCGATGCTTCCAGCTAACTATTGTCTGTGATGCTGCAACATAACATTTCTGTTTAGCTTAATGGAAGAGTGCCAAAAAGAGAGAGACTTTTCATACTCCACATCAGCAGGGGTCTCAGAGTTTGGATCCACATGTATCTGAATGTTGTCACATACTCAAAACACAGGGGGGGGGGGGGAATAAAAAAAAATAAAATAAAAAAAAACACACCACATTTAGTCTTACAGGAAGTCTTAAAATCGGCTGTTTTACCTTTTCTGTAAACAAGTCTGCTGACCACGACAATGGTGATTTTATTACTTTTCTTCTTCTGTGGGTCTGGAGTGAAGTCTGTAGGGTCTACAGCATTTGGAATCACAGAGACAATCTGAGGATCCAGAGCCGCTCGGAGCACAGTGTTTTCTTTGCTGGTGTAAGACACGCAGATAATGTGATTTGTATCACAGAGAGACACTGTAAGAAGTTTGTTGGTGAGGACAGAGCTAACATCTGCAAATCCAAAGAGAGAATGGTCTGTAAAGACTGTATGGAGTCCCAAAGTCTTTGCATGAAAAAGGGCGTCATGGGCCATGGCAGAAAAAGAACTGTGTGAATGAACAACGGTGACGCGTTCCCTTACGAATATATACCTGAGAAGAGGTAGGCTGTGCAATAATGTAGTGGCTGTAGACTGGTTATACATGACTTTTAAAGGTAAGTAATATACCTTCAGTCCATTGGTGAGGTAGCGGATTCCTTTCCTGTCCCCATAAGCATGGGTGACAATTATAACCTTGTGTCCTCTCTCGATCAGGCACTGTGAAAGCTGATAAATATGACTTTCCACCCCACCCATATTTGGGTAAAAAAAGTCAGAGACCATACATATGCTATGAGTCCTACATGGCGTATTCACAGTTCCTGTAGTCCTTAAAGAGTTACTACTGGAGCTGGCCTTGTTCCCATCTCTTCTCCTGTGAACCATAGTAGAGACCAGAGGTAGAGAGCTGCCCACTCACTATGTGGATCTGTAGATCAAATACACAAGTACTAGTCAGTGAAAAAATAAATCCACAATAAATACGGTAAATTATATAATTAAAATAATACAGTATAAAATACATACAAATTAAAGAGATAAGAAATAAAGTATATTGTTTTACCCCAGCAATCTCCCCCCATAATAAATCTATTCATATATTTTATTTTTCTCAAATTGAATTATTTGTAAATAAAGTATATTTGGTGAATTCTGACAATCCTTGTGCTACCAAAGCAAGTCTGACCCATTAAGACAATAACTCTGTGGTATCTGGCACTAAGACACTACCAGCAGATTCTTTAAAAGGTTATTCTGGTGACAGAATGTCTTTTTCTAAAAAGAATTAAAAAAAAAAAAAAAAAAAAACTCACTTGTCCCGACCCCTGCGGCTGCTTGTCCAATAGTGCTGCTCACCACATTGATGCCTCCAATACACTGTATATTTAAGGATTGCCAGGCAGAGAA
Organism: Hyla sarda; assembly: GCF_029499605.1. Classification (NCBI taxonomy): domain Eukaryota; kingdom Metazoa; phylum Chordata; class Amphibia; order Anura; family Hylidae; genus Hyla; species Hyla sarda. Next base: position 436,991,007 of record NC_079190.1, read on the forward strand.
GAGCCCCGCTGCTTGTCATGTACAGCATTTAGCATAAATAACTAGACGTGTGAACTTAACATTTCTCCAAGCAATATATCATTTAATGTCATACAATAAAAAGACCAGGTATACAAAGGAACGCCTAGGAATTTTGTTTGTTATTGACTTACTGTAGTTTGCACCAAAGCCATGGTGCTGCCTAGCTGTGAAATGGAGATTTTCACCATCACTATGAAAACAGTTTCACTCTTAGGGTGGGTTTGTAGTGTACGGGTGCTGGACCCGGTTGGGAGGGGTGAAAACCCTTGGTTTTAGATCCGGTCAGAAAACCGTATACGGGCCAAAAATGAGACAACCAGAGTCAGCGTTTGACTCCGGTCGGCTCATTGAAATGAATGGGGTTTGGGCCAGATCCGGCTGGGATACGGGAGCGGCGGGTTTTTGCCCCTCCCAACTGGATCCAGCACCCGTACACTACAAACGTAGTGTGAACCCACCCTTAGAACCTTTCAGACTCAAAAGGGGAAATGATAGCAGGATCACCCGCACTAACTTGAATATATAGATATAAAGCGTGGGTGATCCTCTTAAAAATGCTCTTTACCCGGTTCCGATACATTCAGGGAATCTTGAGATATCTTCGTGGCTGGTAGGGTAGGCTGATTTTTTGTTCTGTGCAATGGAGGCGGCTCCTGAGCTTTCAGCGAGCTGTTTCTTGTCCCAGTGACGATCTCATGACAAATTCATATTTAGGAAAAGGAAGGAGAGATTGGGACCCAGGGCACTTGAAACCAATTGCTGAAAATGTAGGAGCCGCCATCATTGTACAGAACTAAAAAGTAACATACTAGCCACAAGGAAGATATTGCAAATCTCCCTGTATGTATTGGAACCAGGCAAAGAGCGACTTAAAGACGATCACCCACACTATATCCAGGTGCGGGTGATCCTGCTGTAAGTTTCCGTTTAATAGAGTTATTCCCATCTTATAATGGATGGCATTTCTCTAGGATAGTGTGGTAGGCCTCAGGGGTAGGGGTAGTGTAGTTGAGGTGTTGCTTTGGTATATCAGGAGTTAATGTTAACCCTGTCACTCGTGACGCCAGGCTGAGGGCTAGTATGCTGAGGTAGAACTCCGGCCTATCGCCGCCCTTCCCAGTAACGATAGGTGCATGCATAAAAAGACTGAAGGTCCACAAGGTAGTTGAACTTGAATAAACTTTACTTAAGAACTTGCGGTACATCCAATGAACAGTAACAGTCTTTGGCAATACAGTCTTTACACACTCTGGTGACTGACAGTTGTTGCGGACCTTGACTTTGCATAAAAGTCTTAGAATTAGGGTAATTTGCAGAGATCCATCCAGATTTAGGGGTTATAATAGGTCCGGTGATCTTGCAGAGTACATAGGGATTGATTACACTCACGGTTTGTTAAGTCCAGCCGTTGCCGCAAGGCTCGGGCCTAGTCTCACTGATGACAGCTGCGCAGAGATGCTGCTTGCTTGACAGCGCAGGAACAAGAGAGCGAACAATGGCCACTGCACCCTTATATGGGCAGGGCCGTTTTAGATTGGTCCGTTGTCAGCTGTCACAAGGAATCATGGGTGAACACCTGACTTCCTCCAAAAGGTCCTCAAGCACATACCATAGAGTCTTGGAACGCATCACGTGACCCGCAGGTCCTGCGACGCTACACTAGGTAAGAATACATTTATTTACATATATACACATTGAATTTAAATAATTTTAGTTATAAAAGGGGTGACAAGGGGCTAACTTTAGATGAGGACCCCAGCCCTACCTAGGGACTCTGTCGTTGGGGACCTCACCACAAGCAACGGATACAATCCGGTGCCAGGACACCACAATAGGTTATCACTTTAATGAACATTGGGGGTCCAACCTCTGGGACACCCACCGATGCTTCAAAATAAGTGGATGCACAGAAGATGTAGTGCTGTGTTTCCCTGCAGTGGTGGTCTCTACCAGTCAGATACCATTTATCCTTAAGTGACAGCATAACCTATTACTTTATAAAGATAGGAAATCCCCTTGAGTTTGACCTAAAAAGTTTTGTGTATCATCAACATTATGCAATGTCTTCAACTGCCGGAGCTCCAGTGAAGTGTACAAGCTAAAGGGCGTAACTGTGCAGAAGAATGCAGGCTTGTTCCATTTAGGGCGAGGCGGATGACACAAATATTCAATAAGACAAGGTTGGAACAATACTTATGTCAACCATGCTCCAGCGCTGCACCACTACAAGTTGATGTAGAGCCCTTTCCCACGCACCTAGGGAGCCGCAGAGCCCTTTCCCACGCACCTAGGGAGCCGCAGAGCCCTTTCCCACGCACCTAGGGAGCCGCAGAGCCCTTTCCCACGCACCTAGGGAGCCGCAGAGCCCTTTCCCACGCACCTAGGGAGCCGCAGAGCCCTGCCCACGCACGTAGGGAGCCGCAGAGCCCTGCCCACGCACGTAGGGAGCCGCAGAGCCCTGCCCACGCACGTAGGGAGCCGCAGAGCCCTGCCCACGCACGTAGGGAGCCGCAGAGCCCTGCCCACGCACGTAGGGAGCCGCAGAGCCCTGCCCACGCACGTAGGGAGCCGCAGAGCCCTGCCCACGCACGTAGGGAGCCGCAGAGCCCTGCCCACGCACGTAGGGAGCCGCAGAGCCCTGCCCACGCACGTAGGGAGCCGCAGAGCCCTGCCCACGCACGTAGGGAGCCGCAGAGCCCTGCCCACGCACGTAGGGAGCCGCAGAGCCCTGCCCACGCACGTAGGGAGCCGCAGAGCCCTGCCCACGCACGTAGGGAGCCGCAGAGCCCTGCCCACGCACGTAGGGAGCCGCAGAGCCCTGCCCACGCACGTAGGGAGCCGCAGAGCCCTGCCCACGCACGTAGGGAGCCGCAGAGCCCTGCCCACGCACGTAGGGAGCCGCAGAGCCCTGCCCACGCACGTAGGGAGCCGCAGAGCCCTGCCCACGCACGTAGGGAGCCGCAGAGCCCTGCCCACGCACGTAGGGAGCCGCAGAGCCCTGCCCACGCACGTAGGGAGCCGCAGAGCCCTGCCCACGCACGTAGGGAGCCGCAGAGCCCTGCCCACGCACGTAGGGAGCCGCAGAGCCCTGCCCACGCACGTAGGGAGCCGCAGAGCCCTGCCCACGCACGTAGGGAGCCGCAGAGCCCTGCCCACGCACGTAGGGAGCCGCAGAGCCCTGCCCACGCACGTAGGGAGCCGCAGAGCCCTGCCCACGCACGTAGGGAGCCGCAGAGCCCTGCCCACGCACGTAGGGAGCCGCAGAGCCCTGCCCACGCACGTAGGGAGCCGCAGAGCCCTGCCCACGCACGTAGGGAGCCGCAGAGCCCTGCCCACGCACGTAGGGAGCCGCAGAGCCCTGCCCACGCACGTAGGGAGCCGCAGAGCCCTGCCCACGCACGTAGGGAGCCGCAGAGCCCTGCCCACGCACGTAGGGAGCCGCAGAGCCCTGCCCACGCACGTAGGGAGCCGCAGAGCCCTTTCCCACGCACCTAGGGAGCCGCAGAGCCCTTTCCCACGCACCTAGGGAGCCGCAGAGCCCTGCCCACGCACCTAGGGAGCCGCAGAGCCCTGCCCGCGCATCGTATTTTCACAGCAGATTTTCCAACAATTTACTTCAATGGGTCCTTAGAAAATCAGTAAATCTGCTACTTATGCAGATTTTCTGCTGACCCACTGAAGTTTATGGTAGCAAAATTTACTGCAAATACAATGCAGGGAATTTGCACGAAATCCACCTGTGTAAACAGAACCTTAAAAAGGAAAAAAAATATAACAAGGGAAACCACTTGCTGTCAAGTGACAACTAGAGTGTTTGTTCCCTCTGCCTGTCAGGAGCGATCTGTGACTGTTCATGCCATAGCAGATGGTGCAGGAATCTGCCAGTAAGAGAGAGTACCAAGAGGAATGGGAAAGGGTCCAGACATCAGTGACATTTTATAAAGTTAAGATTTAAACATATCAGGGGAATGCTCACTAGCAATTCTTATCTCAAAAAGAGGTAATCCAGTTACCAAATACTTCTTCCCTATTCTCAGGATAGGGAATAAATGTCAGATTATGGAGGGTCCAACCACTGGAACCCCCCGCGATCTCCAGCCTGCGCTCCGTCTCTGAGGATAGGGGATAAGTTTATAGATATTATATACCGTAACTTCTTTAACATTTTCTTATCCCAAGATTACAAGTTACCACCAAGCCACAGGATAGGCAGCTGAATGGGGTCCACAAAATAAGATGCCTTGTCCCAAAGTGGAGTGGCAGTACGCATGCCCGCCCACTGAGCACAGCGCTTGGCACTGCTCAGAATTCCCATCAAGAGTGATCGGAGCAGTGGGCAAGCCACAGTTAGTTCTTTCTATTACTGACAACATTTCTCCCCTGTTCTGGTTATTGCCAGAGGTCTTAGTGGTCGGAGGCCCACTGATCACCTAGTTCTCCTATGGATAGAGAATTAATTTTAAACTGACAGTATAACTCTTTAATGTAAGGATCCAACAAATACCATAAGGGTAAGTTCACACATACAGGATCTGCTGCATATTTTCTGCAGCCGATTTTGCTACCCAAAATGGGTAGCAAAATCTGCTGCACAAGATATGCAGCAGATCCTGGACATGTGAACGTAGCCTAAGGGTACATTCACGTGTGTATTTTCTGCTGCAGATTTGCTGTAGCAGATTTTGCTTCCCATTGAAGTCAATGGGTAACAAAATCTGCGTAGGCAATTCTGCAGCAGAAAACGCTCACGTGTGAACGTGCCCTAAGGGTATGTTTTGTTTTTGTCTCCTGTGGGGGACGGTATTTGTTAGATGTCCTGGTAATTGGTTACCTTATACCGTGTGATCTCTTCAGGGACAGCAGCACAGCCGGGCACTGATATGTTGTACTACAAGTCCAGCATGCTCATAACTAGTGGGATAAGGGGCTGACAAGGCAATAGCAGGGAATAAGGACTTCACTGTCTGCAAAGCTGCTTTAACGAAACGCTGCCACAGATGAAGGAAACCATCTCAATAACCACGCTGAAGAGGTTAAATGAGGATTACAAAGGTTATTGCTTCATACCTGCCAGGTTTGTGTCATATCAGAATATGACGTATTTGTACTTCTGTTAATAGCTAATCGCCTTCTATAAACTCTTCAAGAACCTGATCTGTGTGTACAGCGCCTTTAAATGATGTCACATTATGGGTGCAGTCACATCCTTGTAGACCTGTCAAGGACAACAAAGACTTTTTTTCTGACTGGAAGATAAGCTTGAAGAATGGTTCTCTCCACACATTTTGCTGTTCGGGCATGCTGGGAGTTGTAGTTTTGCAACAGCTGAAGGTCCACTGCCTTAAAGGAGATATCCAGTGGTGTAAAACGTATCCCCTATCCTAAGGATAGGGGATAAGTTTCAGATCGCGGGGGGGTCTGACCGCTGGGGCCCCCGCGAGCTCCTGTACGGGGCCCCGGCAGCCCGCGGGAAAGGGGCGTGTTGACCACCGCACGAAGCGGCAGCTGACACGCCCCCACAATACAACTCTATGTCAGAGCCAGAGATTGCCGAAGGCAGCGCTCCGCCTCTGCAATAGAATTGTATTGTGGGGGCGTGTCAGCTGCCGCTTTGTGCAGTGGTCAACACACCCCATTCCGGCGGGCTGTCGGGGCCCCGTACAGGAGCTTGCGGGGGGCCCCAGCGCTCGTACCCCCCCGCTATCTGAAACTTATCCCCTATCCTTAGGATAGGGGATACGTTTTTCACCACTGGACTACCCCTTTAAAGTGGTACTCTCCCATTGTGCTCCCCAACCTGCACCTCTGATGCTGTTGTAAAACTACAACCCTATGACAAAATGACATCTTAAAGGGGTACTCCGGCCCTGAGACATCTTATCCCCTTATCCATAGGATAGGGGATAAGATGCCTGACCGCGGGGCTCCCACCGCTCGGGATCCCCGCAATCTTGTATTCGCCACCCACCTGTTGGAGCTGCATGTTGTGGTGCCAGCTCTAAAACAGTCGGGTGGTGACCAAGGAGCTGGAGTAGCTTGATGTCACGACTCCGCCCCCATGTGACATCACCCCCCGCTATGCAAGTCTTTGGGAGGGGGCGTGACGTCACGATACTCCGGCCCCTTGGTCGCCACTCGGCTGTTTGTGAGCTGGCACCGCGGCGTGTAGCTCAAACAGCTGAGTGGCGCATACAAAATGGTGGGGGTCCCCAGAGGCGGGACCCCCACGGTGAGACATTTTATCCCCTATCCTATAGGGGATAAGATGTATCAGGGCCGGAGTACCCCTTTAAGGCTACACTCACACTACCGTTGTGCCCGTCAAGAACACCCATTAACAGACAACAGCGGGTCCCAATGGACCCCATTATAGTCGCTGTTTTTAAGTGGGAGAAAAAGACGGCACAAGCAGTATTCCCCCCCCCCCCCCCCTCTATGGGCTTTAAGCTGTTGCACAACTACAACTCCCAGCATGCCCAGACAGCCAGTTGGGCAACATTCTGTAGACCTGGTCTAATGATTACAGGTTGTGACAACCACATAAATAATACAAGCCAGAGGGGACAGGGACAACTGCTGTCAGGTAGAAGCGGTTACCCATAGCAACCAATCAGGAAACTGCTTTCATTTTCTTAAAGAGCGCCGGAGAAACGAAACCTACAATCTGATTGGTCGCTGAGTAACTGTCCTCCGCACTAGCTCCTGTCATCTATCTCGCTTTACTTTCCCTGTCAGAAACCTAATAACCTCAAAAGTAATAATCACACTCATGTGCCGCAAGGAAAACGCAGCAAGAACCGCACACCTGTAAGCGCTTTCTCGCTTAATAAAGTGAGTGACTGAATGGACTACTCCCCTGTTATTAGTAACACTGCCCGGCCCCGTGTTATACCGACAGCAGCGCATCCTTACCGGCCTCTTAGCAAAACAGCTCTCCGCATCCTCCGCCACTGAACCACAACATGTACCAAGCGCTTCCTAGTTACCCGCCCCCACACACAACGTCAGCCAATCACAGCGCACGATACACAATCATAGCTGTAATCCAACGAGTTATTTCATTGGCTGTACAACGTCTCGTCTCGGATTGGCTGTTAGTTCTCCCCTGTCAGATACTATTGGCTTAACACATAAATGGGGCGGGGCTAGACGGCTGTAGGAGCAGATGGGCGTTGTGCGGTGTGGGTATGTTTGTGGGCGGAGCCTGTTTGTAACGTACTATTATATATGGCACTCCCAACCAGTGTGCCCCCAGCTGTTGCAAAACTGCAACTCCCAGCATGCCCGGACAGCCTTTGGCTGTCCGAGCATGCTGGGAGTTGTAGTTTAGCAACAGCTAGAGACACTGTTTGGAAAACACTGAATTACAGTTTCATGGTCTCTCGTCCTATACTACCAGCGACACCTAGTGGCTTGTCATATACTCTACAATGTCCAGCATTATTATTATCTATAACCCCTTAAGGACTCAGGGTTTTTCCGTTTTTGCACTTTCGTTTTTTCCTCCTTACCTTTTAAAAATCATAACCCTTTCAATTTTCCACCAAAAAATCCATATTATGGCTTATTTTTTGCATCGCCAATTCTACTTTGCAGTGACATTAGTCATTTTACCCAAAAATGCACAGCGAAACGGAAAAAAAAATCATTGTGCGACAAAATCGAAGAAAAAACGCCATTTTGTAACTTTTGGGGGCTTCCGTTTCTACGCAGTGCATATTTCGGTAAAAATTACACCTTATCATTATTCTGTAGGTCCATACGGTTAAAATGATCCCCTACTTATATAGGTTTGATTTTGTCGTACTTCTGGAAAAAATCATAACTACATGCAGGAAAATTTATACGTTTAAAAATGTCATCTTCTGACCCCTATAACTTTTTTATTTTTCCACGTACAGGGCGGTATGAGGACTCATTTTTTGCACCGTGATCTGAAGTTTTTATCGGTACGATTTTTGTTTTGATCGGACTTTTTGATCACTTTTTATTCATTTTTTAATGGTATAAAAAGTTACCAAAAATGTGCTTTTTTGGACTTTGGAATTTTTTTGCGCGTACGCCATTGACCGTGCGGTTTAATTAATGATATATTTTTATAGTTCGGACATTTACGCACGCGGCGATACCACATGTTTATTTATTTATTTTTTTACACTGTTTTATTTTTTTATGGGAAAAGGGGGGTGATTCAAACTTTTATTAGGGAAGGGGTTAAATGACCTTTATTAAAACTTTTTTTTTGCAGTGTTATAGGTCCCATAGGGACCTATAACACTGCACACACTGATCTCCTATGCTGATCACTGGCGTGTATGAACACGCCTGTGATCAGTGTTATCGGCGCTTGACTGCTCCTGCCTGGATCTCAGGCACGGAGCAGTTATTCGCCGATCGGACACCGAGGAGGCAGGTAAGGGCCCTCCCGGTGTCCGGTCAGCTGTTCGGGACGCCGCGGTCCCGAACAGCCCGACTGAGCAGCCGGGTCACTTTCACTTTAGAAGCGGAGGTCAGCTTTGACCGCCGCTTCTAAAGGGTTAATACCGCACATCGCCGTGATCGGCGATGTGTGGTATTAGCTGCGGGTCCCGGCCGTTGATGAGCGCCGGGACCAACGCGATATGATGCGGGATCGCGGCATGATCCCGCTTCATATCGCGGGAGCCGCCGCAGGACGTAAATATACGTCCTGCGTCGTTAAGGGGTTAATATAAGGTTTCTTATGTTGACAAATTCAATTGACCTTAATATTATTAGCTAAACATTTGTCTAGAACCGAAGATCCCTAACTTATTTGACCAAATCCCCTCCCCCATCCCCCTTTAGTAAGAAAAAATAAATAAATCAGCCCCCCCCCTGAAAATGTATCTTCTGTAGGGTACGTTCACACACACAGGATCTGCTGCATATTTTTGCTGCATATTTTGTGCTGCTGATTTTGCTACCCATTAACTTCAATGGGTAGCAAAATCAGCTGCAGAAAATATGCAGCAGATCCTGTATGTGTGAACGTACCCCTAAGTGAACAAACAGAAAGATGCAATGACAGATTAGGGTTCTTTTATGTCAGGGCTTTCCAAACTAGTTGCCACGACCCATTAGTGTGTTTACACAACTCCCAGGTGTGTCCAGGACCGTCTAGTCCCACAGTAGCAGCCGCCGCTGATCAGTGTTCTAATGTTGCCACGGTCCAAGCTGCTGATCTTAAACAGAAGAACAGCGCCATGGCCACTTTAGATCAGTGAGCTGCTGGGACTGACAAGTGACGCCCCTGACTTCGAGGGGGGATAATGAAATGGCACAGGGGTGATGAAGTAACACAGAGGTGGATGGAAGAGGGTGATCAAATGGCACAGGGGTATTAAAGGGGGGGGGGGTGATGGAATGGCACAAGGGGTAGCCGCCACATTTGTAATGCTGATACTGGATACCTGCATCATGTGCGCCATAGAATGTGCAACGTGATACGTGCACTTGACCATACGTTGAGGAGTGTGTCACCAAACTATGTCTTTAAAGGGTGTCACCAACATGAAATGTTTGGAAAGCTCTGTTTTATGTCCATAATCGTATAGACCAGAGCTTTCCAAACTTTTCACGTTGGGGACACCTTTTTTAGATGTGCATAGTTTGGTGACACATTCCTCGCCGTATGGCACGTATCATGTGCATCCTACGACGGATGCCAGTTTCCAGTATCAGCATTAAAAATGTGGCTGTTACCCCTTGTGTAATTTCATTTTGCCCCTTGATCAGCCCCTGTGCCACATCATCCCCCTCTCCCCTCCTTCCTCTGATGCCCCGCTGTGCCATGTCATTTCTTACCTGGCCTGTGTCCCCCTGGTGCGCTCTGGCTGGCTCAGATGTAGGGGCATGGTGTCTCGGCAGATCTGTGTTGCGCACTGCTGAGTGACATTCTCCCTCTTCTCCTCAGTGTGATGTTAGGGGCGTCACTCAATGCCACTTTTAAAGGGGTACTCCGGTGAAAAACTTTTTTTTTTCAAATCCACTGGTGCTTGAAAGGTAAAGGGGTTATCCAGGAATAGAAAAACATAGCTAATTTTTTTTCCCAAAAACACTGTCTGTCTTCAGGTTGGGTGTGGTTCTGCAGCTCAGTTCCATTGAAGTGAATGAAGCCAAGTTGTAATACCACACCCTACCTGGAGACAGACTGGGAGTGGTTTTTGAAAAAAAAAAAAGCTCTGTTTTTCTATTCCTGGATAACTCCTTTAAATAGATTTGTAAATTATGTCTATTAAAAAATCTTAATCCTTCCAGTACTTATCAGCTGCTGTATACTAGGTGTCAGCAGAGAGCACTGTGGTCAGACAGAAAATTACTACACAACTTCCTCTGTAGGATACATCAGCTGATAAGTACTGGAAGGATTAAGATTTTTTTTAATAGAAGTAATTTACAGAACTGTTTAACTTTCTAGCACCAGTTGTTTAAAAAAAAAAAAATGTTTTCCACTGAAGTACCCCTTTAACTTTCTGGTACCAGTTGATTAAAAAAAAAAAAATGTTTTCGACCGGAGTACCCCTTTAATAGCACAGCTTTCTGGATCAGTCCAACTGTATTGCAAAGTCTTCTTGAACAAATTCTGTTATAGTTGATGCCTGAATTTCCTTCTTTATTACGGTTTCATATACCAGGTGCCCCCTTTCTTTGGTCTGGTTGCAGCAGAGTAGCTAAGGGCTCTGTCCCACTTTTCCCTGGGAACATACACTGATTGTGATTTTCTCTGATATCAAGCTGTCTCTTCCTCTGTGATGCAGCTTCTGTGACAAGCTGTTTCTCTCCCTGCAAAGTAGCTCTTATGGCAGGCTATTACACTTTCTGTAAAGCAGCTCATTTTTAAGAGCCGAGGAACGTGCTCTCGATTCACCCAAAGTGAAAGAAAAAGTGCAAACGTCTTACACTAAAAAAAAGTGCACAAAAGATGCGGTCTATCGCAAGCCCTTCTCCGACAAGAGAGAGGCCCCCCAACAAACCTTACCCTTCGCCTCCGGACCAAAAAGTACCTGCAAGGTTCCAGGTTCGATGTCCCTTTTCGCCGAAGCTACTAAGGGACCACAAATGCTCCCGGCATCCCCCTTGGCGTTAGCCAAGGTATCTGCCCGCAGAGCCGATAATGGTCGGTACCCTGCCCATGCAGAAGTACCCTGGGTTTTTGCAGAGAGGTGCGGAACCTAATAGCCACACACCTCCCCTAGACCGCTAGGAGGGACACCCAGAAGGGCTACCACAGCCTAACAATCCTCTGGACACACAACACGCAAAAAGTGACACAGTGGCAAAAAATAAAGAAATAAGTGAATGTGTGCAGACATTGGGGCTGGGCGGTATGACCAAATATGTGTATCACGGAATTTTTTTTAACTTACGGCGGTTCCACGGTATATAATGGTATTTTCACCCCCCCCAATCATGTGACCTGCCAGCGCTGATCTGCCCAATCCCCCCTGCCCCAATCATGTGACCCGCGCGCGGTGTTTGGCTTCCCCCCCCCCCCCCCCCAAATCATGTGACCCGTCAGCACTGTTCTGCTCCCCCCAATTAATGATCAGCCCAGCGGGGTACTACTCACATATGTCACTTTCAGGCACTGCCCTCCTCATCTTTGTTGGGGGCCGCCGGCGATGGAACTCACTGTACGCCAGTGGTCTCCAACCTGCGGACCTCCAGTTGTTGCAAAACTACAACTCCCAGCATGCCCGGACAGCCAATGGCTGTCCGGGCATGCTGGGAGTTGTAGTTTTGCAACAGCTGGAGGTCCGCAGGTTGGAGACCACTGCTGTACGCTATATACCTATGCCGGGGCTGCAAAAGATACAGAAAATAAACTTTAACTTACCTACGTCGGCCACACGCTGTTCCTTGGGACTGGAACGTCAGACAGCCGTCAGCCTATCACCGGCCGCAGCGATGTCCCGCCCTGGCCAGTGATAGGCTGAGCGCACTGTCATGTAAGAAGCCGGCCAGAGCTCCTTACATGACAGTGGGCTCAGCCTATCACTGACTGGGGCGGGACATCGCTGTGGCCGCTGATAGGCTGACAGCTGTCCGACGTTCCCGTCCCCAGCGTGTGGCCGACGTAGGTGAGTTACAGTTTATTTTCTTTATCTTTTGCAGCCCGGGCATAGGTATACAGTGTACAGCAGTGGTCTCAAACCTGCGGACAACCAGCTGTTGCAAGACTACAACTCCCAGCATGCCCGGACAGCCGCTGGCTGGAGGTCTGCAGGTTGGAGACCACTGGCATACAGTATAGAGTTCCGGTGGCCCCCAACAAAGAGGAGGAAGGCAGTGCTTGCGGGTGACATATGTGAGTAGTACCCCGCTGGGCTGATCACTAATTGTGGCGGGGGGGGGGGGGGGGGGGGCAGAACAGTGCTGGCGGGTAACATAGGATTAGTTCCCCAAGGTGTGAACAGCGCTGCGCTGGGCTGATAATACATTCCCGAGGGGGAGGGGCCCATACGTTATTGCGGTATGGGGGAAAATTCATATCGTGCAGCCCAAAAAATTGGGTATGAACCAGTATACCGCCCAGCCCTAGCAGATATACTGCCCGGACATCCAGACGGATTTATAAAAATTTCTCTGACCCTAGCCAGAAGGCTGGGAATCAAGTAGTCAGTGCCAAAAGATGAAGAGTTCATGTTGCCAGTGCTTCCACTCAGTGAGCCAATACTCCCAGTGAGTTTCGGCACCTCGGGGTCACCACACCCTGAGGCACTAAAGTACCTCGGCTCTAGACCCTCTCAGCCTCATGGTGAGACCCGGAGGGAAACAGGTCACATCGAACCAGCTCCGGAGCACCCATACCCACAAGCTCCACACCGATGCTGTTTGGACCACCGGCATGAAACTGATAAGAACAGATACTACACTTGATCTTAGCCAAAAGGCCAAGAAGCGGCCATATGGCAGGCTATTGCACTCTCTGTAAAGCAGCTCATATGGCAAGCTATTACACTCTCTGTAGAGCAACTCTTGTGGTAGCCTATCCCAATCTCTGAAGAGCAGCTCTTGTGGCAGGCTATCCCACTCTCTGTAGAGCTGCTCTTGTGCCAGGCTATCCCACTCTCTGTAGAGCATCTTTTGTGACAGGCTATGCCACTCTCTGTAAAGCAGCTTTGTGGCAGGCTATCCCACTCTCTGTAGAGCAGCTATTGTGGCAGGCTATCCCACTCTTTGTAAAGCAGTTCTTGTGGCAGGTTATGCAAATCTCTGTAAAGCAGCTCTTGCGGCAGAAAACCCCACTCTCTATGAAGCAGCTCTTGTGGCAGGCTATTCCTCTCTGTAGAGTAGCTCTTGTGGCAGGCTATTCCACTCTCTGTAGAGTAGCTCTTGTGGTAGAAAACCCCATCTTCTGTAGAGCTGCTTTTGTGGTAGGCTATCCCACTCTCTGCAGAGCAGCTGTTGTGGCAGGTTATCCCACTTTCTGTAGAGAAGCTCTTATGACAGGCTATTACACTCTTTGCTGAGCAGCTCTTGTGGTAGGGTTTCCCCCTGTCTGTAGAGCAGCTCTTGTGGCAGGCTATCCCACTCTCTGTAGAGCAGCTCTTATGGCAAGCTATAGCACTCTCTGTTGAGCAGCTCTTGTGGCAGGCTATTCCACTCTCTGTAGAGCAGCTCTTGTGGCAGGATACCTCATTCTCTGTAGAGCAGCTCTTGTGGAAGGCTACTCCACTCTCTGTAGACCAGCTCTTTTGGTAGGCTATTACACTCTCTGTAGAGCAGCTCTTGTGCCAGGCTATCCCACTCTCTGTAGAGCAGCCCTCGTGGCAGGCTATCCCACTCTCTGTAGAACAGCTCTTATGGCAAGCTATTACACTCTCTGTTGAGCAGCTCTTGTGGCAGGCTATCCCACTCTCTGTGGAGAAGCTCTTGTGGCAGGCTATTACACTCTCTGTAGAGCAGCTCTTTTGGTAGGCTATTACACTCTCTGTTGAGCAGCTCTTGTGCCAGGGTTTCCCACACTCTGTAGAGAAGCTCTTGTGCCAGGCTATCCCACTCTCTGTAGAGCAGCTCTCGTGGCAAGCTATCCCACTCTCTGTAGAGCAGCTCTTATGGCAAGCTATTACACCCTCTGTTGAGCAGCTCTTGTGGCAGGCTATCCCACTCTCTGTGGAGCAGCTCTTGTGGCAGGCCATTCCACTCTCTGTAGAGCAGCTCTTTTGGTAGGCTATTGCACTCTCTATTGAGCAGCTCTTGTGCCAGGCTATCCCACTCTCTGTAGAGAAGCTCTTGTGGCAGGCTATCCCACTCTCTGTAGAGCAGCTCTTATGGCAAGCTATTACACTCTCTGTTGAGCAACTCTTGGACAGGCTATTCCACTCTCTTTAGAGCTGCTCTTGTGGAAGGCTATTCCACTCTCTGTAGATAAGCTCTTGGGCAGGCTATTTCAATTTCTGTAGAGAACCTCTTGTGGCAGGCTATTCCACTGTCTGCAAAGCTGCTCTTGTGGCAGTAAACCCCTCTTTCTGTAGAGCAGCTGTTGTGGCAGGTTATCCCACTCTCTGTAGAGCAGCTGTTGTGGCAGGCTGTTCACCTCTATGCACAGCAACTCTTGTATCAGACTGGTCCCCCTCTTGCTGTGGCTGGACTGCTGCTCACAAATGTCATACCAGCGTGCGCAGAAACAATCTGCACACATGTGCCCGAACTGAAACATCTATTTACTCTATTCCTGTGCCATGAGAACCTGCAAAGCCTGGTCATGTGACCACTAGTCATTAAATCTGTACACTACAGCCCCCTTAGCCACAATGGTGGAGGATGTCCATGATAAAAGCCCTGTGTGCCCTCTCTAAAATCTGGCTTTGATAATCAGGAAAGGTGTAGTCTGAAAAAGACTGTAGTGAACAGTAGGATGAACATGAAGGGACAAAGTGCTTTTGCCTAGTTTCTAAGATATACTATGTATACCACAGGAAGTTATTTTCTTTTTTTAATTTCCCTTCTGTCTGACCACAGTGCTCTCTGCTGACACCTTTTTCCACGTCAGGAACTGTCCAGAGCAGGATAGATTTGCCATGGAGATTTACTTGTGCTCTGGATAGTCCTTGACATGGACACAGGTGTCAGCAGAGAGCACTGTGGTCAGACAGAAAAGAAATTCAAAAAGAAAATAACTTTCTTTGGAGCATACAGAAGCTGATAAGTACTGAAGGGGTTAATATTTTTAAATAGAATTTACAAAATCTGTATAACTGGCACCAGTTGATTTGAAAAATAAAAATAAAAAATGTTTCCACTGGAGTTCCCCTAGGGGTACTCCACTGAATTTTTATTTTATCAATTGGCGCTAGAAAGTTAAACAGATTTGTAAATTACTTCTATTAAAAAATCTTAATCCTTCCAGTACTTATCAGCTACTGTTATGATCCACCGGAAGTTCTTTTCTTTTTGAATTTCCTTTCTGTCTGACCACAGTGCTCTCTGCTGACACCTGTGTCCATCTGTCCATTTTAGGAACTGTCCAGTAGGAGCAAATCCCCATAGAAAACCTATCCTGCTCTGGACAGTTCCTAAAATGGACAGAGGTGTCAACAGATAGCACTGTGGTCAGGCAGAAATTAAATTAAAAAAGAAAATAATTTCCTGTGGTATACATAGTATATCTCAGAAACTAGGCAAAAGCACTTTGTCCCTTCATGTTTATACTACTGTTCATTACAGTCTTTTTCAGACTACACCTCTCCTGATTATCAAAGCCAGATTTTAGAGAGGGCACACAGGGCTTTTATCATGGAGATCCTCCACCATGGCTAAGGGGGCTGTAATGTGGATCATAACAGCAGCTGATAAGTACTGGAAGGCTTAAATGGACACTGTCAGATACAAAAACTTTTGATATGTTGTAAAGCATGTATAACCAATAGGTTTTGCAACTGCTTTCATTAGAAAATTTTCATAATTTCATACTGAAAAAGCCAGTCAAACAACTGCCCCCCTGCCTGCTTGGACACATACTAGTCCTGCTGTGTCCATGCATCATCACCTATGTCATGGACACTTCCTTGATTGACAGCTGTGAGTGCAGGGCTCCTAGCTAGAGGAAAAATCCTCCCACTGTCAGTGAGGACAAGCTGGGAGTTGTAGTTTTGCTAATGCTAGGGGAGATGTGAGCAGACAATATACTGAGGGAGGGGGGGGGGGGAGACCTGCACAGTGAAACCACGCCCCCTCCCTTTGAGAGGAATTCAGACTAGTGAGCTAAATTAAAAGTGTAATAAAAAATAAATAAAGGTGCTAGACACAAAAATTAGATGTACATGACCAGGATTAGGTACTGAGTGATATCTAAAAAAAAAAAAACATTTTTTGTTGGATCTGACGGGTATGCTTTAACCCCTTAACGACGCAGGACATAAATGTATGTCCTGGTGAGCTGGTACTTAACGCACCAGGACTTACATTTACGTCCTATGCATAACCGCGAGCATCGGAGCGATGCTCGCGTCATGCGCGGCAGGTCCCGGCTGCTGATAGCAGCCAGGGGCCCGCCCGTAATGGTGGACATCCGCGATTGCGCGGATATCCGCCATTATCCCCTCAGATGCCGTGATCAATACAGATCACGGCATCTGCAGCATCGCGGTAACTAAAATGGATATCGAATCGCCCGCAGCGCTGCCGCGGCAATCCGATCATCCAGCATGGCAGCCGGAGGTCCACTCACCTGCCTCCGCTGCCTTCCATGGGTCTTCTGCTTTGGTCTGCGATCGAGCAGACCAGAGCAGAAGATGACCCACAATACTGATCAGTGCTATGTCCTATACATAGCACTGAACAGTATTAGCAATCGAATGATTGCTATAAATAGTCCCCTATGGGGACTATTAAAGTGTAAAAATAAAAGTAAAAAAAAGTTTTAAAAAAAAAGTTAAAAAAATTTGAAAAACCCCCTCCCCCCAATAAAACGTAAATTGTCCCATTTTCCCTATTTCACCCCCAAAAAGTGTAAAAACAAATATTTTATATACATATTTGGTATCACCGCATGCGTAAATATCCCAACTATTAAAATAAAATGTTAAAGATACCATACGGTGAACGGCGTGAACGTAAAAAAAAAAAGTCCAAAATAGCTGCTTTTTTATAACATTTTATTCCAAAAAAAATTAAGAAAAAAAGTATTAAAAGTTTTATATAGGCAAATATGGTATCAATAAAAAGTACAGATCACGGTGCAAAAAATGAGCCCTCATACCACCACTTATATGTAAAAACAAAAAAAGTTATAGATCTTCAAAATAGGCGGATTTTAAACGTACTAATTTGGTTAAACAGTTTGCAATTTTTTTTAAGCGCGACAGTAATTGAAAAGTATGTTATCATTTTAATCGTATTGACCCAAAGAATAAAGAACGGATGTAATTTTTACAATAAATTGTACGGCGTGAAAACGAAACCTTCCAAAATTAGCAAAATTGCTGTTTTCTTTTTAATTTCCCCACACAAACAGTATTTTTTTGGTTGCGCCATACATTTAATGGTAAAGTGAGTGATGGCATGATAACCAACAACTGGTCGTGCAAAAAACAAGCCCTCATACTAGTCTGTGGATAAAAATATTAAAGAGTTATGATTTTTTGAAGGCGAGGAGGAAAGAACGAAAACGTAAAAATAAAATTGTCTGAGTCCTTAAGGCCCAAATGGGCCGAGTCCTCATGTGCCCCCCCAACTAAAATATCCCCATCAGGGACGGACTGCCAACGGGCATTAGCCCGGTGTACAGTGCCGTCCGCAGGGCCGTGTGCAATGAAGAAAACTGTCCCAGCCGTTCCGACACTCATTTAACTATAACCGTATTTTTTGATATGTTAGATATGTATATAGAACAACTTTGTAATTGGATTTAATTTTAACCCCTTAAGGACGGGTTTTTTTTTCCGTTTTTGCATTTTCGTATTTTGCTTCTTGCCTTTAAAAAATCATAACTCTTTCAATTTTGCACCTAAAAATCCATATGATGGCTTATTTTTTGCGCCACCAATTCTACTTTGTAATGACGTCAGTCATTTTGCCCAAAAATCTATGGTGAAATGGAAAAAAAAATCATTGTGCGACAAAATTGAAAAAAAAAAACGCAGTTTTGTAAATTTTGGGGGCTTCCGTTTCTACGTAGTACATTTTTCGGTAAAAATGACACCTTATCTTTATTCTGTAGGTCCATACAATTAAAATGATACCCTACTTATATAGGTTTGATTTTGTCGGACTTCTGGAAAAAAATCATAACTACATGCAGGAAAATTAATACATTTAAAATTGTCATCTTCTGACCCCTATAACTTTTTAATTTTTCCATGTATGGGGCGGTATGAGGGCTCATTTTTTGCGCCGTGATCTGAAGTTTTTAACGGTACAATTTTTGCATTGATAGGACTTTATTCATTTTTAAATGATATAAAAAGTGACCAAAAATGCACTATTTACGACTTTGGAATTTTTTTGCGCGCACGCCATTGACCGAGCGGTTTAATTAATGATATATTTTTATAATTCGGACATTTCCGCACGCGGTGATACCATATATGTTTATTTTTATTTTTATTTACACTGTGTTTTTTTTTTTATTGGAAAAGGGGGGTGATTCAAACTTTTAATAGGGGAGGAGTTAAATGATCTTTATTCACTTTTTTTTCCCACTTTTTTTTTGCAGTGTTATAGGTCCCATAGGGACCTATAACACTGCACACACTGATCTTCATCATCGATCACTGGTTTCTCATAGGAAACCAGTGATCGACGATTCTGCCGCATGACTGCTCATGCCTGGATCTCAGGCACTGAGCAGTCATTCGGCGATCGGACAGCGAGGAGGCAGGTAGGGGCCCTCCTGCTGTCCTGTAAGCTGTTTGGGATGCCGCCGCGGCTATCCCGAACAGCCCACTGAGCTAGCCGGCAACTTTCGCTTTTAGCCGCGCGGCTCAGCTCTGAGCGCGCGGCTAAAGGGTTAATAGCGATCGGCGCTGCGCGCTATTAGAGGCGGGTCCCGGCTTCACTATGACGCTGGGCCCGCCGTGATATGATGCAGGGTTACTATGCAACCCCGCGTTATATCAGGAGAGCAGGACCAAGGACGTACCGGTACGTCCTTGGTCCTTAAGGGGTTAAAAAGTGCTTCATTTTATGTGTATTCTCATTTCGAAAATGTGGCCACTAGGACAAGAGGCACTCTGTGTAGTGAGGACAAGCAACGCTCTGTACACTGAGGACAATCAGGGCTCTGTACACTGAGGACAATCAGGGCTCTGTACACTGAGGACAAGCAGGGCTCTGTACACTGAGGACAAGCAGTGCTCTGTACACTGAGGACAAGCAGGGCTCTGTACACTGAGGACAAGCAGGGCTCTTTGCACTGGGACAAGCAGGGCTCTTTGCACTGAGGACAAGCGGGGCTCTGTACACTGACGACAAGCAGGGCTCTTTGCACTGAGGACAAGGAGGGCTCTGTACACTGAGGACAAGCAGGGCTCTGTACACTGAAGACAAGCAGTGCTCTGTACACTGAGGACAAGCAGGGCTCTGTACACTCAGGACAAGCAGGGCTCTGTACACCAAGGACAAGCAGGGTTCTGTACACTGAGGACAAGCAGGGCTCTGTACACTGAGGACAAGCAGGGCTCTGCAAGTGAAGTGAGGGTGGAAGCAGTCCCCCCAGAAGGCTTCAGTGACGTAGAGCCTGCTGGGGCATGCCCACATCCTCCTGCCGGTAGCTCAGGTAAGATAAATAGCCTTTCTCTATCGGCTCCATTGGGGGACACAGACCGTGGGTATATGCTGCTGTCTCTAGGCGGTTCGACACTATGGCAACAAGAAAAGTTGGCTTCTCCCAGCAGGGTATACCCGCCCACAGGCACCTGAGGTAATCAGTTTTAGCTTAGTGTCTAAGGAGGTAGACACGGTCTGGAGTTCTCTCCAGACCAGGTCTCATATTTTTTATTTTCCTAGTTAGGGAATGTGTTTTTATTCCTTTTCTTTCCTGTTTTCAGGTGGGGAACATAGCGTTCACTGTTTCCCCATTGCGAGAGGTGGCAGGCATCTTGAATGTACTGTTAACCCCCTCTCGCCAACAGTCAGCGCCTGGGGTTGTACCTCATGGGTCCAAGTCCCCCATCTTTCCCTGCTCGTCTTGCTTTTCAAGCCCGGCATGATGCAGGTGACAAAATGCTGACTGAAGACTTCATGACTGAAGACTCCATTAGGTAAGTTCTTCTGACTGAAGGTGAATATATTTCCCCCTTTTCTTGCAGCTCCTAGGATTCTTCATCCTCTGGAGACCCCCTACTTCAGCCCACGCCTCTTTATTGTTATCTCCTGAATTGTGGGGAACCCTTTCAGGCAATGGGGGCTTAAAATCAGTGGTGTAGGACTGTTCAAGTCTTTCCTTTTCTTCGGCGTCTATTCATTCAGACACCGACACTACTTGGGAAGTTACTTTCATTTCGGCAGCGGAACACTGCCGACTCCTCCTGCGCTCTCTGTGAGCGCGGCCCCTATCTCCGGCCATATCGCTCACTGCGCTGGAACACAGCCCTGCTCTCCTGTGCTCTCCTGTCAGCAGCAGTTACCTTCATTTCGGCAGCGGAGCACTGCCGACTTCTCCTGCGCTTTCAGTAAGCACGGCCCCTATCTCCGGCCATATCGCTCACTGCGCCGCAACACAGCCCTGCTCTCCTGTCAGCAGCGGCGTGCTGCCGGCGGTGTTTTTTTCTTTATGGAAGCGAGGACGCCATTAGAGTCCGGCCATTTTCCTTCTCTGGCCGCAGGCCCTTGTCGGGCTTTAGCCCCTCCCCCTCACAGCCGCGGGAATCCTTCTCTCTCTCCTTCTCTGTAGCGGCCAGTCCCTTTCTCTGCCAATCAGCGCTAAGCACGTGCAGAGGGTTTCTGAGGGCCAATGAGTGGCGCCCTTTGGCTAGGGCGGTCTCTCTCTCTTCTCATTGGCTATGCTTTCTTCTCCCTCCTCACAGCTGCTACCTTATTGGGGACACATACACTGAGTGAGTCAGTTTCTTAAAAAAATAAATAAATAAATAAAATAAAATACATTTAAATAAATAAATATATAAGAATGGATGTGTCCGGCCTGGTCACCTATTGTTCTTGCAGGGGTTAGCAACTCTACCATCCCTTCGCCATGGACCTCATTGTTCAGTGGACCTCCTCTCCAACTGTGGATCTACCGGTCTCCCGCCTCTCTAAGGCGCTTACCCGACTGTTGGCTGATGCGGCTGCCTTTAAGGATCCAGCGGACATGAAGGTGCAGACTTTGGCAAACCGTGCCTTTGAGACAGCAGGTTCTTCCTGCTTTTGCTTCAGCCTGGGTGTCAAAGGCCCTTTCAGTATGGTCTCCCAACTCCGCCAAGGTAGTCTTCAAGATCCCTCTAGAGGATTTGTTTAATCTAGCTCTCCGATGCTCCGCAGCTGGAGATTTTCTGTGTTCTGCTTCTATGCGCAGCCACTGTGCTGCCATTGCCACAAGCTACCTGGTAGCCACTGTCCCTCCATATGGCTCAAAGCCTGGAATGCGGACGCCGCCTTCAGGAAGTGAGGTGACGGGCGGAGAAGAGTTCTTTATTACATCTGGATAAGGTTCACAGAACCGCTTTCCGTCGTAAGTCCTCCTTCTGGTTCTGCGGACCTTTGGTACCATCAAGAGGTACCAACAAAGGGTCCAGCCAGGTGCTTTCACGGGAAGAGGGCTCCCTCCTTCCGGACCTACCCCGGAGGTCGGCTATCCTTTCCGGCCATTTTGCGCCCCCATCAGGCACCCTCCGGTTCCCCTCTCTAGTGGAAGCAGTTCGGGGCTTGCCCCAGCTCATTTTTTATCCAGGGAGTAATTGTCCCGGTTCCTACAGGGGAATGTTTTCAAGGTTTATTCCAACCTCTTTGTGGTCCCCAAGAAAGGCGTTTCTGTTCGCCCACTCTTGGTTCTCGAGTATCTCAGCCAGCATCTTCTGCCTTCCATCCCGAATGGTGTCTCTCCATTCGGTCCATGGTTCACGGGGAGTTTTCGTTCCTCGGTGGACATCAAGGATGCCTGTCTCCACATCTCATTGTTTCCTGGTCATCAGCGGTAGCTCCGCTTTGCAGTTCCGGACGGTCATTTCCTATTGTGGCTCTCCATTTCGGTCTGACCATTTCTCCGCGGACCTTTCACAAAGTCCTGGCGCCTGTGATAGCCCCTTTTACGGACAACAGTTGTTTCCGTGATTCCTTACTTGGACAACCTCCTCATCAGAGCTCCAGCCAGGGCCCAGATCCTTGAGAGTCTTAGTCTCAACCTCCAGACCTTGTCTCACTTCGGTTGGGTGTTCAATCGGGACAAGTCCAACTGCTCTCCTGGGGCTCCAGTTCGACGTGGCCTCTACCCGCTTTCGTTTCCGCCGACCAGCCGGCTGACTCTCTTATCAAGAGTCCGATGACTCCGGCATCCTGCTCCAGTTTCCATTCGTTTTTGCATGGATGTCCTGGATCGGTTAGTGGCAGCCATGGAGGCCGTGCCATTTGCCCAGTTTCATCACCGACCTCTTCAACTGGTGATTCTCTTCTGGTGGGACAGGTCTCCATTGTCTCTCGACCGCAAGATTGTTCTCAGGGCCTTGGTCCTCCGAGAAGCCCTTTTCCCCTTCAACATGTTTGGGCCTAGGGCAATTCTTTCTTGGCTTGCTTCTTGGGAAATTTCCTTCAGGCGGAACTCCGGCATCTCAGCGATCTTCATTCCGGACGTCTCTGGGATGTGATCTTTCTCAGACGGTCCTCAGCCTTCCAAGGCAAGTGGTCCCTACATCCGGAGGTGTTTGCAGTGACCTGCAACCTCTGGGGCGCTCCAGGCGTGGACCTCTGCACGTTCGGCCACAACCAAACCATTCCTTTCTATTGGTCGGGCTTTGCCCTTCCTTATCTGTTTCCTCCACTTCCTCTCCTTTTGAGGTCATAGGCATCTCACAGCAGAGGGCCCAGACTGGCCCCGGTGGGCGTGGTACGTCGTCATGGTCAGGCTCCTGAACTACTTACCGCTGTAACTTCCCTATCGTCCAGACCTCCTGTATCAGGTCTCCTGGGCCACCTCTATTTACCGTCTCTGCTTTTGACGGCGTGGCGGTTGAGACAGCGGTTCAGAGGACCCGTGGTTTCTCTTCCCAAGTAGTTCGCACTATGCTGAGGGCTCACAAGCCTTCTCCTGCAAAGATTTACCACCATACCTGGCGGTCTTATTTCTGTTGGTGTGACACTCAGCCTTTTTTCTTCGGTCGTGGTTGGCTGCAGCTCCCTTAGGGGTCAAAGGTTCGGCCGTTTCCATTCTTTTCCAACGTTCTCTGGCATTCAATTATCATGTCCGAACCTAGTTCAGGGAATGGCACAAGCTGCCCCTCCTTATCAGTCTCCTTTTTTCCCTTGGGACTTGCTCTAGGTCTTAGATACCCTGCAAGGCCCCCCTTTTGAACCTCTCAGGGACATTTCCCTTCGCCTCCTTCCCCGGAAAGTGGCGTTCCTTATTGCTTTTCCCTCTGTTAGGAGGGTGTCAGAGCTGGCAGCTCTCTCCTGCAATTCTCCTTTCCTGGTTGTATACCAGGACAAGTTGTTTTGTTTTTCCGTCCAGGTCCGTCCTTCGTACCGGATATGGTTTTGACTTTTTCATCTCAATGAGGACATCGTCCTTCTGTCCTTTTGTCCGGCCCCTTCTCATCCCTGGAAACGTTTGTTCCACAACCTGTTGTGGTCGTTGGACAAGACAACCATTTTGGGAGCTTACCGCTGCAAGGGGAAGATCCACCCTTCAGGGTTTTGGCTCATTCCATCCGTTTTTCGGGGCATCCTGGGCCTCCGCTACGTGGCTTTGGCCTTACAGTTCTGTGAGGCGTCCAAGTGGTTGTCTTTGCACACTTTCTCAAGGTGCTACCAGATTCATGGCCTCGCATCAGCTGATGCTACTCTAGGCCATAATGGTCCAACCGTCCACCTGTCTGATTCCTTACCCACCCAAGGGACGGCTTTGGTACGTCCCACGGTCTGTGTCCCCCAATGGAGCCGATAGAGAAAAGGAGATTTTTATGCTTACCGTAAAATCTCTTTCTCGAAGGATCCATTGGGGGACACAGCTCCCACCCTGTTCTGGTGTTTCTATTTCAGTCATCTGTCCGAGGGTGTGTTCAGTTACCTTTTCTTCTGGTTGCTCGGACAGTCTGTGGTTTTTCTTTGGACCTGTCGGTCTTCTCCTATTGCTCTGGGACTAAAACTGATTACCTCAGGAGCCTGTGGGTGGGTATACCCTGCTGGGAGGAGCCGACTTTTCTTGTTGCCATAGTGTCGACAGCAGCATATACCCACGGTCTGTGTCCCCCAATGGATCCTTCGAGAAAGAGATTTACGGTAAGCATAAAAATCTCCTTTTTAAAACTCTTAAACATCTTTTTAAGGGCGGGGTGGGTGGGTGTTAGAAGTAGTTAGGGAACATAGCCTGAGTTAGTTTAGAAAAGTTTATTTCGTGACAGGTACTCTTTAAATGGGTACCCTGGTGGAAAACAATTATATATATATCAACTGGCTCCAGAAAGTTATACAGATTTGTAAATTACTTCTAATAAAAAATCCAGTACTTATCAGCTGTTGCATACTACAGAGGAAGTTGTGTAGTTCTTTTCAGTCTCACCCCAGTGCTCTCTGCTGACACCTCTGTCTGTATCAGGAACTGTCCAGAGAAGCGGCAAATCCCCATAGCAAACCTCTCCTGCTCCAGACAGTTCCTGACATGGACAGAGGTGTCAGCAGAGAGCACTGTGGTCAGACAGGAAAGAACAACTCTTTTAATAGAAGTAATTTATAAATCTGTTTAACTTTCTGGCACCAGTTGATTTGAAAAAATTAAAATAAAAAATAAAGTTTTTTACCGGAGTACCCCTTTAAATACAGTGCTCTGCTGATTGACAGAGGGAAGAGCCATTGGCTCCTCACCCTGTCAATCACTCTTGTGGCCACCCCCAATATTGAGGGCAGCCACAAGAGGCAGAGCATCCTTCCTCTGTGCTCCGGCGCATGAATGACATCATTATCATGCGTCCTATTGCTACCCAAAGGGGGGTACAATTGCTACCTAAAAGGAGGGTTCTGTTACCACCTAATGGGGGTACTGTTACTACTTAAAGGGGAATACTGCTAGTACCTAAAGGGGACTACTGTTGCTACATAAAGGGGTGTGCTGTTACTAACTAAAGTGGGCTACTGTTAGAACCTAAAGGGGGCTACTATTAGTATCTAAAGGTAGGTACTATTACTACCTTAAGGGGGTACTGTTACTGTTAGTACCTAACGGGGGTACTGTTACTACCTAAAGGGGGGTTCTGTTACTACCTAAAGGTAGGTACTATTACTACCTTAAGGGGGTACTGTTACTACCTAAAGGGGGCTACTATTACTACCTAAAGGGGGCTACTATGAGTTCCTAAAGGGGGCTACTATGAGTACCTAAAGGGGGCTACTATGAGTACCTAATGGGGGCTACTATGAGTACCTAAAGGGGGCTACTATTACTAACTAAAGGGAGCTACTAGTACTACCTAAAGGAGGCTACTAGTACTACCCAAAGGGGGCTACTTTAAGTATCTAAATGGGGCTACTTTGATTACCTAAAGGGGCTACTTTGATTACCTAAAGGGGGCTACAATGAATACATAAAGGGGGCTACTATTACTCCATAGGAGGGGGCTGCTGGTAAAACTACCTAAAGGGGACTGCCACAACAAATACCTAAAGGGGGCTGCTACTGCTAAAAGGGGGGCTACTGCTAGGATTGCAACTATCTACAAGGGGACCTTCCTACAGGGCATAATTCCTAGCTTTAATGGGCTGCTGCTGCCTACAGGGGGCAGCTATCTACAGGGGGGACCTACCTACAGAGAATAACCCCTACCTATAGGGTGCTGCTACTGCCTACAAGGGGCAGCTATCTACAAGGGGAACCTACCTCCAGGTGGCCCCTACCTACTCGGGGCACCAGCGTAATGGGGAAAACCATGTGAAAGGGCCTGATTACATACTTAATTGACCTAACTACTTAATGTGGGGAGCTACCTACTCTTCCCCAACCCATTTATCTACCTACTTTACTGGGTGAGACACCAAGAGGGTTATTATCACTGTATGGAACGCTATAGGTGCTGGAAAAGTGCGGAAACTAAAATGTTTGTCTGGCAAATCCTGTGGAGATGAAGGTGCTGTAAGAAATCCTCGTGACAGTCTTGGCCGAATGGTAAAGTAAAAAGAAAAGGGAACGACCTGTATGGGGGGAATATTTCCTCCTTGTATACTGGTATTATTGGTAATATTGGTCTCAGTATACAGGATTTGGTCAGTGACAGTATGATGACAATATGTATGGTGATAATATTTTCTCCTCGTATACTGGTATTATTGGTAATATTGGTCTCAGTAAATAGGATTTGGTCAGTAACAGCATGATGTAATAATTGGTGATGTATGGCTCCTGTGTCATTGTGTGGGGACAGGAAGTTTAGGCATGCTGGGAGTTGTAGTTTTGCAACCTCTGAATGTTCACAGTTTGGAGACCTCTGCTTTATAGGCTAAAGCAGCAGTTTAAAGTGATATTTCCATCTCATTAAGTTATCCCCTATCCGCAGTATAGGGGATAAGAAGCTCATTGGTGGGAGTCTGATTGCTGAAACCCCCACTGATTCTGAGGATGGGGACATTACTGTCTCCAGAGTGAATGGTTCGGACGACACGTGTAAATGTTAAACGATCTTATAGAAAACGATTGGAGCAGTGGCTGCACAGGCACGGTCCGTTCCGACCACTCCAGGGACAACTGTGTCTACATTCTCAGGATCAGTAGAGGTAACCGCAGTCAGACCCCCACCTATCTGCTTGTTATCCCCTATACTGTGGATAGGGGTTAACTTAATAGTATAGGAAAATCCCTTTAAAGGGGTACTCCGGTGGTCAACGTGTTTTTCTGTTTTTGACTTACCCTGTTTGTTTTGTTTCATTTCTATTCTTGTTGTTTAGCCTACTCTATTTCTGTTCTTTGTTGTCTTTTTATCCCCCACTTTGTTTTCCTATCTTTGCTTCTATTTCCTGTTTCTTGCTGTGCTGAAAACTACAAATCCCAGCATGCCACATGCCTTGCTGGTTTGGGGCGGCTCCTTTTTTTGTTTGTTTGTTTGTTCCGCCCTTTACCCACCCTACTATTTTCCCGGGTCGGCCCCCTTATACACAGCACACTAATATAATCAGCCTTGGTTGGGATACACTGTCATACACACACAAAAGGGACTACAACTCCCAGCATGTGTCATTCAGGAGTCTTCAGTCTGTGGTATAACACCAGCATGCTGCCTCTGTAGTCTCCTGGGGGTTGTAGTTCACCACACCTCTGTAGGGCATACAGCAGTGTTTTCCAACCAGGGTGCCTCCAGGTGTTGCAAAACTACAACTCCCAGCATGCCCTGACAGCCTTTGGGCATGCTAGGAGTTGTAGTTTTGCAACAGCTGGAGGCACACTGGTTGGGAAACACTGGTGTAACATGATGTGTATGCTGAATAGGCTAGAACAGTGTTTCCCAACCAGTGTGCCTCCAGCTGTTGCAAATCAACAACTCCCGGCATGCCCAAAGTCTGTCAGGACATGCTAGGAGTTGTAGCTTTGCAACAGCTGGAGGCACACTGGTTTGTAAACACTAGAATACACACACACAACAGGGACTACAACTCCCAGCATGTGTCATTCAGGAGTCCCCCCTTCCCCTTTCACATATAGAGATCATCCCCAGTATGAGATTTATTCCCCTGCAGTCCATACACCCCCAGCCCGTGCACCTTCTCATCCTCCCCTTCACATAACACTTATCTTCTCTGTGAGGTCTTTCTCCTGTGCAGACCTGCGTCCTTAGAATATATAACATATAACACATGTATATTGCAAAAAAACTAAACTTACAAAGAAGATGCCATATAGTCCAAAAAGAATTTACCACTGGAGTACCCCTTTAACCCCTTAAGGACCAGGCCAATTTTCACTGTAGGACCAGAGCATTTTTTGCACATCTGACCACCGTCACTTTAAGCATTAATATCTCTAAAACGCTTTTACCGAATATTCTGATTCTGAGATTGTTTTTTCGTGACATATTCTACTTTATTTTGGTGGTAAATTTTCGTCATTACTTACATCCTTTTTTGGTGAAAAATCTAAAAATTTCATGAAAATTTAGAAAATGTTGCATTTTTCTAACTTTGAAGCTCTCTGCTTGTAAGGAAAATGGATATTCACAATAAATTTTATTTTTATTCACAAATACAATATGTCCACTTTATGTTGGCATCATAAAATAGACATATTTTTATTTTTTGAAAAAATTAGAGGGCTTCAAAGTAGAGCAGCAATTTTCAAAAATGTCATGAAAATTGCAAAATCTGAAGGAACAGATGTTACAGAACTACAACTACCAGCATGCCTGGCCAGTCTAGGCATGCTGAGAGTTGTAGTTTGGCAACATCTGGAGGGCTACAGTTTGGGCACCACTGTAACAGTGGTCCCCAAACTGTGACCCTCCAGATGTTGCAAAACTACAACTCCCAGCATGCCCAAACAGCCTTTGGCTGTCTGGGCATGCTGGGAGTTACAATTTGGCCTTCCTAGTGGTTGCCACAGTAAAGATCACTTTGCTTTCACTTTCATTCCCCCCCCCCCCCCCCAACGTCGCTTCCCTACCTGACCCAGGATCCAGCAGTCTCCAGCGGCGAACAGCTGTTCCCAGGCATCTTCTCCTCTAGGTACCGACCTCCATCTTCTTGCCAACTTCCCCGCAACATCCAGGGGTGGGCAGAACCTGGGTTGCCATGGCATCCCACTGTCCTGCTCTGCCATTGGTCAGAATCAGTTCTGACCAATGGCAGGGGATAGGAGGAGATCGCATCACTGCGACCTCACTCCTACCCTGCAAGATGATCTGGGCTGTCACTGACAGGTCAGATCATCACTATTTTCCGGGTGATCAGGTCACCAGAGACCCGATCAGCCCGGAATAGCAGAAAATCGCATGTCTGAATTGACATGCGATTTTCTGCGATCGCCGACATGGGGGGGGTCTCAGGACCCCCCTCGGCGTTTGCCTCGGACGCCTGCTGAACGATTTCAGCAGGCGTCCGGTTTTGCAACCCGCCCGGCGCGCGGTGGGATGCGAAATTCGCCAGGACATATGAGTACGTGCCTGGTCCTTAAGACCCAGGGCGATGGGACATACTCATACGTGCCTGGTCCTTAAGGGGTTAAAGGCCTGTTCACATAGACTGCAGGATTTTTGGTGCAGAAGTCGCACCAATTTCTGTGCCAAAATAATTAAAATTGCCCTCACTACTGTTCTGGCTCCCAGTGTGCCCATATCTCCCCCACCACCACCACAATTTTTGAAAGCTGGAGACACCACTGCATAGGGGTGGACATGCATTTTTAGATAACTTTGGAGCCTACACTACACATCACCCAATGCAATCACAAAATAATAAAGGTTTGGATAAATTACTTCAATCAGTATGAAAGAATGATGCAAAATTGATCTTTATAGGCAAGTTGTCTGTACAAAAGTGACAGTAGTGTGACTGCTGTATTTCATTTGTTGCCTAAAAGAAAGACAGAAACATGGTCTATTATATAGCACTTCAACGTCAGAATAGGTAGAACTTCCTGAGGTCTATTCAGTACATATAACTATATAGAGTAATGATGGTCCACCAAGCAGACATACTGGGCATCCACACTGTAAAATACACTAAGGAAGAGATTTTGCAGAGTAATAAATAAATGGTTATGCAGTTCCTGAGATCTAAAGTCTATTTCCATGTTTGCATTTCACAAACTCATTTTGCAGTAAAAATCTGACGAAGCGCAAGACGCGCGATAGCGGACCGTCGCCCACCGGCAGCACCCTCCTGTCCCTGACCATCTTCCACCTCCCTGCTATGTCACCCTACTTGTTCCTTCAATAAAGAAGTTTTTTCTGCATCAAACAGTGTCCGAGGTGAGTGCTCCATATCTTACACACGACTGAAAAAATCTGACATTGATGTTGATTCTAAACTGTCGTCTGACAGTGTCGTCTTTCTAATTCAGTAGGGCTAAGACAATGTTAAAGGGGTATTCCACCTCTTAAAAGCATATCCCTTGTCCAAAGAGGAATAAGTGTCTGATCCTTGTGGGTCTGACCTCAGGGAGCCCTTGAGATCTTCAGAACGGTGCCCTGACTCTCCCTGCTGCATGGAGCAGTGGGTCAGCATGTGGTCCAAAGATACCCGAGACCTGTGCTCAATGCCATGCATTGAGGAGACACTCGGGGGGGCCCATTCTATGGATAGGGGATAAGTATTGAATGTCAGGAATATCCCTCTAAGTAGTTTATTTGCATATATATATATATATATATATATATATATATATATACACACACACACACACACACACACAGGTGAAACTCGAAAAATTTGAATATCGTGCAGAAGTCCATTGTATTTCGTTAATGAAACTTAAAAGGAATGGAAGCATGGAAGGCTCCAAAATCTCCTGGTACATGGACGCATTGACCCTGGACTTAATGAAGCACAGTGAACCAACACCAGCAGATGACATGGCTCCCCAAATCATAGTAATGGGGGGGGGGGGGGGGGGGCTGTAAGCAATAATCATCACAATTATAACAAATCACGGCTTGAACTATCTTGTTTTGCATGTAATGAGTCTCTCTCATATATTAGTTTCACCTTTTAAGTTGCATTACTGAAATAAATGAACTATGCACAATATTCTAATTTTTTGAGTTTCACCTGTATATATA
This sequence comes from Hyla sarda, assembly GCF_029499605.1. NCBI lineage: Eukaryota > Metazoa > Chordata > Amphibia > Anura > Hylidae > Hyla > Hyla sarda. The sequence continues at coordinate 437,021,894 of NC_079190.1, forward strand.
TTTTAGAGAGGCAGTTTATACATTATTCCAATGTGCTACCACTGTTACAACCTTTCTGTTGCATAAATTTGGGGGTGACTGGGACCAAGCGGGCAACAGCACACATCAATAGGTGCTGCCCATTTCAAAAATTTCTACATGTATATTTCTGCTGTTGCTTTATGTTCTGTCATCTGAAAGGCCATGTACCTTGGTCACATAAGAACATATGACGAAGAGCCCTAGTGACATTGGTTATCTATGTTGTAATGATCTTGTGGAGCTTTTTAATGGAGTGAAATGAAACAATAATATTAAATTACACAGGATGATGTAATACTGCTTTGTCCAGTCTACACATGCTTAGCTGTCATGTCATCGAATGATTCCTGTTCTGTTAAACCCTCAGTTATAGGTTGCAGTGGTACGCCATTCTCCCCCGGCTCTTTGACTCTTTTCCCTTTGATGCTGAATTCTCTGATATGTGGTACCAAGGTCTTCCATGTTTTTGCTACAAATAAAATAACAAAAATCATCATCAATGTTGTCACTGAGAAGAGGAGAACATTTTAAATCATCTATGACTGTTTATTCATCTAAACCATGATGGACATGACTAGATTGATGGCAATAATTGCATATTTAATATTTAAAGGGGTACTCCGCCCCTAGACATCTTATCTCCTATCCAAAGGATAGCGGATAAGATGTTTGATCTCGGCTGCGGCACCCCAGACATCCGATGCACTGGCGAGGGCGGAGCATTGAGGGGCGGGGCGGAGGATCGTGACGTCACGCCCGCCCCTCAATGCAAGTCTATAGGAGTGGGCCAAGAAATTAATTAACACAGAATTTTAAACCTATACAGATTAAAAAATCCAGCATCATAAAATCACAGTTTATTAGATAACATTCCATAGTTGATCTGTTTGTTACATTGTTTCTATGTTTTTCAAATCCACCTCATGGACATCTCTAAAATTATACTGCCACTAAAAATAAATGTATTTAAATGCTGCTCCAGTCCTCGGCTGCAGTCTTCTTCCTGGTTGTCAGTGGTCAACCATCACACCATTGTTGGCCTCAGCGATGTGGGTGAGCTGCAGTGTGATGCGTTGACCACCAACAACCTAGAAGAAGACTGCAGCCGAGGACTGGAGCAGCGATACCAGGGCACCGAGGGAGCGGTTACATGTAAGTCCAGTTTGCTGCTTTAGATCCTGGCACCCTGGGCATAATGGCAGATATACAGCTGCAAGTGCAGCGGGGGCTGAGCAGGAGATATACATTCTATACATCTGGCCCATCCAAGAGCTGGGTAGCGATGTTGTACATCACTACTTAACTGTGTTACTTATATACACTAACATCACGATCTATATAGTTAACGTGGGCTGTAGGGGAATATTTATTGTAATAAAATTTATTTTTTACTTGCATTGTGCTTAGTAGTGGAAGCTGTCTTATAGACGGCATCAGCCTGTAAAGCCCGTAAAAGGGCTATTGCTACCCCCCCCTTTTTTTTTTTTACCCTGATACCCACCACCATAGGAGTACCAAGAAAAGTCAGGTACTTCCAGGGCCATAATAAATGTCCCTTGTCCCCCAGGTAACATCTTCCTGCTACTGCTTGTTTTGTATCTGGCTGTTTATTGTAAATAGGGTGTTCCCACACATATTTTTAAATGTATTTATTTTTTTAGATACCGCTGTATACTGTACAGCCTGTAGTAGCATTTGCATACAAGTTCACCCTCAGATTGATATCACTGTTCTCAGTGTATTCCTGGGGGTGGCCCTGTATGCAAATGCTACAAAAAGTTACCCCCCCCCCCCCCCACATTATTATATAAATGTACTGGACAAGGAGATGAGGAAGAATACAGAAATAGGATGGCGGGGATGAGTAATAAAATAAAACACTACAAGCAAGTACTTTTGAAAGAGAAAGTAAATTGCTCAATAACTTTTTGTAATAGTTGAATTGAGTCACATCTGTCCCATTTTGCACCATTTGCTGCACCTTTTAGTGATCTGCAATTTTCAGAAAATTCTCTACCTGTGAACGTTTTTTTTTTTTTGCTTAGACCGTATATACTCGAGTATAAGCCGAGTTTTTCAGCACGATTTTTCGTGCTGAAAACTCCCCCCTCGGCTTATACTCGAGTGAACTCCCCCACCCGCAGTGGTCTTCAACCTGCGGACCTCCAGAGGTTTCAAAACTACAACTCCCAGCAAGCCCGGGCAGCCATCGGCTGTCCGGGCTTGCTGGGAGTTGTAGTTTTGAAACCTCCGGAGGTCCGCAGGTTGAAGACCACTGCGGCCTTCGACATCATCCAGCCCCCTCTCACCCCCCTTTAGTTCTGTACAGTACTCACTTCCGCTCGGCGCTGGTCTGGTGCTGCAGGACTGTCCGGAGAGGAGGTGGTCCGGTGGGATAGTGGTTCCGGGCTGCTATCTTCACCGGGGAGGCCTCTTCTAAGCGCTTCGGGCCCAGCCCCAGAATAGTCACGTTGCCTTGACAACGACGCAGAGGTACGTTCATTGCCAACGTACTTCTGCGTCATTGTCAAGGCAACACCTCTATTCCGGGCCGGAAGCGCGGAGAAGAGGCGCCCCCGGTGAAGATAGCTCCCCGGAACCACTATCCCACCGGACCACCTCCTCACCGGACAGTTCTGCAGGACCGGACCAGCGCCGAGCGGAGGTGAGTACTGTACAGAACTAAAGGGGGGTGAGAGGGGGCTGGATGATGTCGAAGGCCGCAGTGGTCTTGAACCTGCGGACCTCCGGAGGTTTCAAAACTACAACTCCCAGCAAGCCCGGACAGCCGATGGCTGCCCGGGCTTGCTGGGAGTTGTAGTTTTGAAACCTCTGGAGGTCCACAGGTTGAAGACCACTGAGGGCGGATGATGAGAAGAGGATGATGAAGGGGGGTGTGGGATGATGACAAGAGGATGATGAAGGGGGGGGGATGATGAAGGGGGGTGGGGATGATGACAAGGGGATGATGAAGGGGGGTGTGTGGGATGATTACAAGGGGATGATGAAGGGGGGTGGGGATGATGACAAGGGGATGATGAAGGGGGGTGGGGATGATGACAAGGGGATGATGAAGGGGGGATGTGTGGGATGATGACAAGGGGATGATGACAGGTGATGATGATGATGAGGGTCTGGATGATGACAGGCGGTGATGATGATGAGGATGTTAATGACGGGTCTGGATGATGACAGGGGGGGATGATGTATTTCCCACCCTAGGCTTATACTCGAGTCAATAACTTTTCCTGGGATTTTCGGTTGAAATTAGGGGTCTCGGCTTATACTCGGGTCGGCTTATACTCGAGTATATACGGTAATCATTAGCAACTTTTGTAAAAAGGCATAAAAAATTGCGCAAGCAAAGAATTTTTGTGCAAGCTAACTCCAATGAGAACCAAGCTAACAAATGGCATGATACTGGTTTGCTTCATCTAACAAATGGCATGACGTTGTTTTTTTCTAATGGAATGCAGTATAGAAAGTGTATGTTCTCCGTTACCAAGAAATCAGGGTTTACTCTCAATCTCTTTTAATGGTCTTTCCCACCTCTAAGGCCTAGTCATATGTGAAGTATCTATTTACTACCTGGTAGACTTTAATAGCTATGACAGGACATCACACTCTTACCTCTGCGTATTCGCATTGAAGAGTTATTTGGATTACTTTTCATGAGCCCAGAATTTCCAGGGTCTTCATTGATGATCCCTAAGTTTGTGTTCCATCTGGTCCAGTTAACCTCATCAACTCTGAATAGATCAAGTGTGAAAAGTTTACTGAATTTATATAGATATATAATTATATAGTTTTACTGTACACATTTTTTATATGGCTCCCTGTGCACTGAAAATTAAAAAAGCATACTTTCCTCCCCTATCAAGTCTTCCAGTTTTTACTGCAGTCCTTTTCTTCCCCCTTCCAAAGACTTCTCATTTGGGAAGAAACTGCTCGGTCAATTCAGCGATTGGCTGCTCAGGCACAAAACGTCATTGAAAATAGGAAGAAGAGGACTCCAGTGGGAATCGAAAGACCTGACAGGGGCAGCAGTTTGGGAGCTTGGTGTGATTCCATCTAATTACACGAGATGGGCTCCAATATAATCTATGAAGCCCATTTTCTATAATCAGTCGGACTGTGTGCTGAGAAGGGGGGTGAAGCATGTTGCGCCTTCACCTGGTTATAACTAACGATTGGAAGAGGTCTCAGCATTGAGATCCCAACTCATAAGCATGGGAACCCCCACAAATCTGGGGGGGGGGGTTTAGCATTTAACTAGGACAGCTCTGGGCTGCTTCTTTGGATGTCACACACCTGCTCCAGGACAATTACTGCTGGTGTACAGTGACAGCCAGTGATCCTCCAATGATGACAGCAGTTCCAGCCTTGTGACCAGGTGCAGCACACTCATCACTGGCTCCCGCTTAGTGACTATAAAGTGGCAACTCAGACACGGCTCCTGTTTTGCATCTGGTGGTTCCTGGGCTTCTGACCTGTTCTTCCCAGATCACTCTGTCCCGCAGACCCTCTGTCCCCAGACCCCTGTGTCCTGCGGACTCTTCTGTCCCCCAGACGCCTCTCTCCCACAGACTCCTCTGTCCCTCAAGACCCCACTATCCTGCAAACTCCTCTGTCCTCCCTAGTAGTCCCCAGATCCCCCTCTGTCCTGCAGACTCCTCTGCCCCCAGACCCCTCTATGCTGCAGAATCCTCTGTCCCCCAGACCCCTCTGTCCTGCAGACTCATTTGTCCCCCGACTCCTGTATCTTGCAGACTCCCCTGTCATCTAGACCTCTTTGTCCTACAGACTCCTCTGCTCCCCAGATCCCTCTGTCCCCTCTAGAACCATCTGTAAAATTCTGTTACCTGAAGCACCATCTGTAATCCTCCTTCCCATCGGGTGTCAGTCCCACCAGGACAGATTTTCCAGATCGATGCCTGTTCGTAAAGTAGGTCAGCAAACTTTTTTCTATATCAAGAATTGTAATCGCTCTCTGCAAAATAAACAATTTTGTTTAAGGCCATGTTTGCTGATATCATGACTCTGATTGTACAGCTTCATCTCTTCTCATTGATACAGTAAATTCGAAACCATGAAAAACATTTTATTTTTAATTCTTTTATAAATTATGTAGTATCAATTCCTCAATGTACTAGGTGTCATGCCCCCTCCCACAGAAATGAATGAAGGGGGCATGGCGTGATGTCACGATCATGGAAGCCCCAGGATTCAGTGACCTAATGCAGCGGAGATCACGGGGGGTCCCAGCGATACTTTGGATATGGGATAACATGTCTAGGAGCGGAGTACCCCTTTAATATTAATATTTATTCAACCCGATTCCTTTTCTTCAACATATTAATTCTCTTATTATTGATCTTTTTATTTATTGAAAGTGAACCTGTAAGCTGTTTTATGCTGCCGGAACCACTGGCAGCATGAAACAGAATCAGGAAGCATGATCCCAACTTACTATGATTTACTCTGAAATGCTCGGACGACTTATACTTCTCTCCTCTGTGGGAACCACTTCTACATTTGGTTTAAAAAACTGTACATCAAAGTTACCAAAACACTTTCAGCAGGGGACACTACAGCAGCGACAGGGCTTACATGGCATCACAAACAGGATGTTTGTAAAGGTTGCAAGTTTTTGATCAAATCTTCTAAAGTACAATCTTATGTAGACAGTTTTAATAATTGGGCAAAAAAAATCATGGCTCTGTCTATTGGCAATGGGAACCATCATGACACTAAGGTCACATTTGAAGCCAAGGACTAATGGACTCTTCAGACAGGAATATCTTACTAGGCTCTATAACTCTAAGCAGATATTGATGCACCCTATTAATAATACGTGCCATTTATAATACTGGTTACTTATTATGAGGCTGAGGGGACTTAGGGCCCCAGAGGCACCAGTGCACAGTAGAGATTTCTTCTACACCCATTATAGCTAAGCCTAAGCTAACAGCAGAATTACTTGTGGATCACATAAACTAAAATAAGAGAACCAAACTAAATGAAAAGAAACAAAATATATTTAATTCTGAAAAATAAACTGGATTACCTGTAATTTCCAGATGCCTTTGCTCTCCTGAGCAATCTTGCTTACCGTTTCCCCCATCAGTGCTATGAGCATGTTAAGCAGGAGGATGTAAGTGAGTATGACATATGTAATGAGTAGAAAGATAAATACAGTCTTGTACTTGTAGTTCTCAGTGAACTCCAAATCTCCCATTCCAATGGCAAACTTGAACAGTTCCTGCGATGTGTAATATAAACTGTTATATGACGCCGGATCAGCTTTACAGCAACGTTTGGTATAACAAGTGCCATTGTCACTCCTTCCATCACCATCTTCTATAAGGGTTACCAAGGCTGCCAAATATTACACAAAATGACACAATATATCAATAGATAGATAAATACTGTAGATGGATATGAGTTAGATAGAAGTGAGATAGTTAGACATATGGATGCGATAGATAGATATGAGATAGATAGATATGATAGATAGATGATAGATAGATATGAGATAGATATGATAGATAGATAGACAGACATATAGATAAACAGATATGAGTGAGATATAAGATAGATAGATAGATATCCATACCATAAAGAAATTCTGCAGCACTCCAAAATACGTGAAACTTGGGTGAAGTTTATTAGCCTGACGGCATAGCAACGTTTCGGCTGCCCACTTGCAGCCTTTCCCATGCTTGAAAAAGGCTGCAAGTGGGCAGCCGATACGTCGCTATGCTGACAGGCTAATAAACTTCACCCAAGTTTCACGTATTTTGGAGTGCTGCAGAATTTCTTTATGGTATGGATATCGGAGATTGACCTGTAAATTGGGACAGCGATCTGCTGGCACCCATCCCTATCCTTCTTATTTGGTTGTGCTGCTCCATTATTTCTAGAAGTGAGATAGCTAGATATATGGATACGATAGATAGATAGATATGAGATAGATAGATATGTGAGAGATATAAGTTAGATAGATACATAGATAGACAGACATATATTGGGAGACTTATCAAAGGATTTAGACAGTTTTTTCCCATCTAAAATTGCACAGAAAGTCGCAGTCTAAATATGTGCGACTTTTTCGCGACTTTTGCTTTAGAGTATTTTTAGAACATGATGCATGCAAGTCTATTTTATATAGAAAAATGCATTGGTGCTGAATTTATCAATAACAAATTTTCTGCGAAAAGTCGCATCGGCGGAAAGTAAGCTGAAATGTCAGACCATGTTGGAGCAGGTTTAAATACAGTCTAAACCGTAGATCTCGAAATCCGTGCGCAGAATTTATCAAGAGACGTGCGACTTTTGATAAGTTAAGCGCACAATAGATCGGCCTTACGCTCTGTAGGTTGGCCTATATTGATGCGGGAAATAGACAACTCTGATAAATCTCCCCCATAGATAGACAGATATGAGAGAGATTTACAGTATGTTAGATAAATAGATAGATAGATCAATAGATTTTACAAAACATTTAGTAGATGGGAAATTAATGATTAATTCTAATCATCTATGGTGATCTCTTTTTTGCTATATTTATGGCAAAGCTCAGCCTTGGGGCCACATGTTTTTCTGGAACTAGACACTGAATTTGCCCCTTCCTTAGTCCTGATATCTCTTGCACTTAGATTAGGAAGGAACTGTCACCAAATTTGGGCTTACATTCCTACTCTAGTTATTGCATAGCATTTTAGAATATAAACTAACTGCTAATCTTAATCCATCTATGATCATTCTTCATTTTGAGTCCCAATCACATTAAAATATAGATTTAGTTAAAGGGTTCTCCGGTGGAAAACTTTTTTTTTAATCAACTGGTGCAAGAAAGTTAAACAGATTTGTAAATGACTTCTATTAAAAAAAATCTTAATCCTTTCAGTACTTATTAGCTGCTGAATACTACAGAGGAAATTCTTTTCATTTTGGAACACAGTACTCTCATAGAAACATAGAATGTGTCGGCAGATAAGAACCATTTGGCCCATCTAGTCTGCCCAATAATCTGAATCCTATCAATAGTCCCTGGCCCTATCATATATGAAGGATAGCCTTTTGCTTATCCCATGCATGTTTAAACTCCTTCACTGTATTTGCAGCGATCACTTCTGCAGGAAGGCTATTCCATGCATCCACTACTCTCTCAGTAAAGTAATACTTCCTGATATTACTACATAAACCTTTGTCCCTCTAATTTAAAACTATGTCCTCTTGTGGTAGTTTTTCTTCTTTTAAATATGCTCTCCTCCTTTACCGTGTTGATTCCCTTTATGTATTTAAAAGTCTCTATCATATCCCCTCTGTCTATTCTTTCTTCTATACATGTTAAGGTCCTTTAACCTTTTCTGGTACGTTTTATCCTGCAATCCATGTACTAGTTTAGTATCTTCTCTGAACTCTCTCTAGAGTATCTATATCCTTCTGGAGATACGGCCTCCAGTACTGCGCACAATACTCCAAGTGAGGTCTAACCAGTGTTCTGTACAGCGGAATGAGCACTTCTCTCCTTCTACTGCTTATACCTCTCCCTATACATCCAAGCATTCTACTAGCATTTCCTGCTGCTCTATTACATTGTCTTCCTACCTTTAAGTCTTCTGAAATAATTACTCCTAAATCCCTCTCCTCAGATACTGAGGTCAGGGCTGTGTCAAATATTCTACATTTTGCCCAAGGGTTTTTACGCCCCAGGTGCATTATCTTGCACTTATCCACATTAAATTTCAGTTGCCAGAGTTCTGACCATTCTTCTAGTTTGCCTAAATCCTTTTCCATTTGGCGTATCCCTCCAGGAACATCAACCCTGTTACATATCTTTGTGTCATCAGCAAAAAGACATACCTTACCATCGAGACCTTTTGCGATATCACTAATGAAGATATTAAACAATATTGGTCCCAGTACAGATCCCTGAGGTCCACACTGGTAACAAGACCTTGCTCTGAATATTCTCCATTGACTATAACCCTCTGTTGTCTGTCACTCAGCCACTGCCTAATCCACTCAACAATATGGGAGTCCAAGCTCAATGACTGTATTTTATTGATAAGTCTTCTATGTGGGACAGTGTCAAAAGCCTTACTAAAATCTAGATATGCGATGTCTACTGCTCCTCCACCGTCTATTATTTTAGTCACCCAGTCAAAAAAATCAATAAGATTTGTTTGACATGATCTCTCTGCTGACATCACAAGCACAGTGCTCTCTGCTGACATCTCTGTCCATTTTAGGAACTGTCCAGAGCAGCATATGTTTGCTATGGGGATTTTCTCCTACTCTGGACAGTTCTTAAAATGGACAGAGATGTCAGCAGAGAGCACTGTGCTTGTGATGTCAGCAGAGAGATCATGTCAAACAAATCTTATTGATTTTTTTGACTGGATGACTAAAATAATAGATGGCGGAGGGGCAGTAGACATCGCATATCTAGATTTTAGTAAGGCTTTTGACACTGCCCCACATAGAAGACTCCTCTGTAGTATTCTGCAGCTAATAAGTACTTGAAGGATTAAGATTTTTAATAGAAGTAATTAACAAATCTGTTTAACTTTCTGGCACCAGTTGATAAAAAAATAAATAAAAAAAATAAAAAAGTTTTCCATCGGAGTACCCCTTTAAATCATCCAGCAATACTATATCACTAGAGTGCCAACTTCTGGTTGGAGTGAGAGAGGTGGAAGTTATGGCAGTATTTCTTCCCTGTATTACATGATCCAAATTTTTCAACAATGTGCATCTTAATTAATGTAGTGCAGGCTAAAAATTATCCAAAATTCTGACTCTTTGTAACTCACTCTGTACCAATCGCCAACTATAGTAATCATTTTTTAAATTTTATTAATTTGCATCATGTCAACATATTCTGTAGTGCTCTACGCCGCTGGAGTCCCTGTCCTGGAGCTTATACTGGGGCAAAAAAGGATTTAGTCAGCCACCAATTTGTGCACGTTCTCCCACTTAAAAAAGATGAGAGAGGCCTGTAATTTTCCTTCATAGGTATACCTCAACTATGAGAGACATAATGAGAAAAAACATCCATAAAATCACATTGTCTGATTTTTAAAGAAGTTATTTGCATATTATGGTGGCAAATAAGTATTTGGTCACCTACAAAAGTTCATCTCATTACTTTGTTATATACCCTTTGTTGGCGATGACAAACATTTTCTGTAAGTCTTCACAAGTTTTTCACACACTGTTGCTGGTATTTTGGCCCATTCTATGCAGATCTCCTCTAGAGCAGTGATGTTTTGGGGCTGTCGCTGGGTAACACGGACTTTCAATTCCCTCCAAAGGTTTTCTATGGGGTTGTGATCTGGAGACTGGCTAGGCCACTCCAGGACCTTGATATGCTTCTTATGAAACCACTCCTTTGTTGCCTGAGCGGTGTGTTTGGGATCATTGTCATGCTGAAAGACCCAGCCACGTTTCATCTTCAATGCCATTGCTGATGGACAATGCCCTTGCTGGATGATTGTGAGATGAAACTCTCACAATACATGGCCCCATTCATTCTTCCCTTTACATGGATAAGTCATCCTGGTCCCTTTGCTGAAAAACAGCCCCAAAGCATGATGTTTCCACCCCCATGCTTCACAGCAGGTATGGTGTTCTTTTGATGCAACTCAGCATTCTTTCTCCTCCAAACACGACGAGTTGAGTTTTTACCAAAAAGTTCTATTTTGGTTTCATCTGACCCTTTGACATTCTCCCAATCCTCTTCTGGATCATCCAAATGCTCTCTAGCAAACTTCAGATGGGCCCGGACATGTACTGGCTTAAGCAACCTTTTATACTTTGGTCCCAGCTCTCTGCAGGTCATTCACTAGATCCCCCTGTGTGGTTCACTGTTCTTGTGATCATTTTGACACAACGGGGTGAGATCTTGCATGGAGCCCCAGATCGAGGGAGATTATCAGTGGTGTTGTATGTCTTCCATTTTCTAATAATTGCTCCCACTGTTGATTTCTTCACACCAAGCTGCTTGACTATTGCAGATTCAGTCTTCCCAGCCTGGTGCAGGTCTACAATTTTGTTTCTGGTGTCTTTCGACAGCTCTTTGGTCTTCTTCTCCATAGTTGAGTTTGGAGTGTGACTGTTGAGTGTCACTGAGGTTGTGGACAGGTGTCTTTTATACTAATAACAAGTTCAAACAGGTGTCATTAATACAGGTAATGAGTGGAGGACAGAGGAGGCTCTTAAAAAAGAAGTTGCAGGTCTGTGAGAGCCAGAAATCTTGCTTGTTTGTAGGTGACCAAATACTTATTATCCACCATAATTTGCAAATAAATTCTTTAATTTTATGTACAATTTTATGTGATTTTATGGATTTTTTTTTCTCATTATGTCTCTCATAGGTGAGGTATACCTATGCTGAAAATTACAGGTCTCTCTCATCTTTTTAAGAAGGAAAATTTCAAATTATCCAGAGGAAATCCAAACAAACACAGGGAGAACATACAAACTCCATGCAGACATTGCTGTAGGTCAGATTCCAACCCAGGGCCAAGTTTTGCAAGGTGAAAATGCTAGCCACTAAGCCACTCTAAGCCAGTATGTGTAAATCAATATCATACGGCTTAGTAATATGCTGTTATTCTATAAAACCTGCTATAACCTGAATAACCTTCTAAATGAACAGATGAATTTGTAGAAAATAGAACTGAATTGTATTACATACCTGTTGCAAACCCAATGAGAAACAGAATGTAAACAAACATGAAGCGAAGCATATCCCGTAAAATCATCTGTAAAAGAGAAAAACATTTACAGTACATTGGGGAGGTCAATTTCCTTGCTTAATTTTTCTCACAGAAATCCATGGTAAAATGAAGCAGAATGATGCGATTTTACCAGTGGATTTCAGTGGAAGAATGGACACTTATAAAAGTGCAGCATAATGTATAGACAAGCTTCTCATATCTATTACAATATATTAAAGGTTATTAGAAGTGGAGTTAAATGAAATAAAGCAGTAATTATGGGGCTGACATTTTAGACTAGTGGGGACCCTAGTCATTTCTATGGGGGAGTTTTCTAGGCATACTGTGTGACCTGTTCAGATTTTATTTTGCAGGTAGTAGGGGCTGAATATTAAAAGTGAATGGTCTGATCCTGTCTTATTTATCTACTGGTGTCCCTGTAGTCCCATGTCTCATTTTTATTCTCTACATAACAGGAAGTGTCTGCTTATTATTAGTGTGGTGTCCTGGTACCGTATTTCATACGTTACCTTTGCAGAGGTCCCCATAGTCAGAGTCCCTAGGACGTCGGGGTCCCTCTTCTGTAGTTTTCCCCTTGTCACCCCTCCGTTAGTCAATGACTATATAGAAGTTCTTATAAGTATAAGTATAGATATATGTATATATGTAATTGTCTACCTGTTTGAGCATAGCAGAACCTGTGGGTCACGTGATTAGGTTAGAACTCTATGGTTTTGCTATAGGACCTTTGGAGGTTCCCATGACGTGTTCACCCACAATGCACTGTAACGGTGAGTGACAGTTGTTATGGACCAATCCAAAACGGCCAACCCCTGCCCATATAAGGGACCTGCGCCATCTTGATCCTTCTCTTGGGTTTCTGACTCTGGAAGAGGTAGGACCTCCGCAGCTTACAAGACGTTTTACTAGGCCAAAGCCTTGCGGCCTCGGCCTCTAACATAGCGGATAGACTAAACAATTCCCCGCTACTCATCGCAAGATCACTGGACTTAAACTCACCCTTAAATCCAGCGGATCTCTGCTATACAATCCTTAAGAAGCTAAACTGAGCTTACCTGATCCCAGCCAACTGTCAATCGCTGCTCAAGCTGTATGCATAGAGACTCTGTTATCTGGACTGTTACTATTGCTGCATGTACAGATATTCTTCAGTAAAAGTTCCTGCAAGTTTTCAGTTAACAGTGGTTGTGGACAATCCTTTATTTCTGCATCACCTATTGCTCTTGGGAAGGGTGGCAATAGGCCTATCAAGAACACAGCATTTAACCCTCACCCTGGCGTCACGAGTGACAAGGGTTAACAGCGCCCTTTATTATCCCGAACACCAACACCCTAACTACCCTACACCCCCACAAGGCTTGCCACACAATCCAGCCACCACATTAGGCTTAGTCTGACGTAGTCAGAATAAAAACTGCAAGATTTCAGGATTGTTTTATAATATAAAAAAAAATTTGGAATTTCCATTTCAGTCACTTCTATGCCATTACAATCGCACATTTTCCATTTCCAGTCTCAGAAAAACTGACAACAAATGAGACTATGTATAGACCTGCCTGTGTTTTATAAAGACTAAGCAAATCCATATAGGTAAATGTTAACCAAGTGGATAGAAGAAACACGAATGGATACGTCACTGACCTTCTCAATCATCACGGCATAAATCCCCATTTGCTGGAAGCCTCTTGTAAAGTAAAGCACATTGACCCAGCTCATTGCTAAGCAAACAACCATAAATCCGACATATTCATGTCTCCCAAAAAAGTATAATAATGTAGATATCAAGAGGAGAAGTGACTGAAAAAAACTGGAAGAAACAAAGGACAAAAACAGACATCAGGACCAAACTATAGAGAGGGAAACAGGGTTGTATGGGGCCTTCACCATCTAGGGGCCTCTACCTCCCATATCCCTAAAACACTTCCCAGATAAGCTTCAAACTCCAAGAAATAGGAGGATAAAACAGGATCAACTTCTATGTGTGTGCTTCCCCACTGCAGCTTTAAAGGGGTACTCCGCCCCTAGACATGTTATCCCCTATCCAAAGAATAGGAGATAAGATGTTCTGATCGCGGATGCCCTGCCATTGGGGACCCCCACTATCTCGGCTGTGGGACCCCAGACATCTGGTGCACGGAGCGAACTTCGCTTCATGCCGGATGACTGGCGATGTGGGGTGGAGGCTTGTGACGTCAATGTCACACCCCGCTCGTGATGTCATGACCACGCCCCCTCAATGCAAGTCTATGGGAGACTTGCATTGAGGGGGCCTGGCCTTGACGTCACGAGCGGGGAGTGACTGTGACATCACGAGCCTCTGGTGCTCTAAACAAACGCCAGGTACAGCAGGGAGATTGTGGGGGTCCCCAGCGGCAGGACTCCCGCGATCAGACATCTTATCCCCTATCCTTTGGATAGGGGATAAAATGTCTAGGGGCTGAGTACCCCTTTAAGTGTACAGTAGTTTTCTTTATATACATTATTGGTTTTCCTGTAGGGAGGCACTTTTTGGTTATCTTATTGGCAAAAAAACATCTAACCAATATTTTTAACCTTATAAGGTGTTCTTCCATATTCCATCACACACTGATCAATGGTGGGCCAAATGCTGGTATCACTAAGGTACGCACTCTAAAAATCACCTGGACAGCAATCTACAGGGTGGGCCATCTATATGGATACACCTTAATAAAATGGGAATGGTTGGTGATAACTCCTGTTTGTTGCACATTAGTATATGTGAGGGGGGAAACTTTTCAAGATGGGTGGGGACCATGGCGGCCATTTTGAAGTTGGCCATTTTGAATCCAACTTTTGTTTTTTCAATAGGAAGAAGGTCATGTGACACATCAAACTTATTGGGAATGTCACAAGAAAAACAATGATGTGCTTGGTTTTAACGTAATATATTCTTTCATGAGTTATTTACAAGTTTCTGACCACTTATAAAATGGTTCAATGTGCTGCCCATTGTGTTGGATTGTCAATGCAACCCTCTTCTCCGACTCTTCACACACTGATAGCAACACCGCAGGAGAAATGCTAGCACAGGCTTCCAGTATCCGTAGTTTCAGGTGCTGCACATCTCGTATCTTCCCAGCATAGACAATTGCCTTCAGATGACCCCAAAGATAAAAGTCTAAGGGGGTCAGATCGGGAGACCTTGGGGGCCATTCAACTGGCTACATGATGATGTGTTTCCCTCTTTATGCACTGAAGCTGGCACGTTTCCTGAGTTTTTCCAGCAAGATGGTGCACCACCACATTATGGGTGTCAGATCCGAGCATTCCTAGATGAACAGTTTCCTGGAAAGTGGATTGTTAGTCGTGGGCTAGTTGAATGGCCTCCAAGGTCTCCCAATCTGACCCCCTTAGACTTTTATCTTTGGGGTCATCTGAAGGCAATTGTCTATGCTGTGAAGATATGAGATGTACAGCACCTGAAACTACGGATACTGGAAGCCTGTGCTAGCATTTCTCCTGTGGTGTTGCTATCAGTGTGTGAAGAGTTGGAGAAGAGGTTTGCATTGACAATCCAACACAATGGGCAGCACATTGAACACATTTTATACGTGGTAAGAAACTTGTAACTAACTCATGAAAGAATAAAGTTATGTTTAAACCAAGCACATCATTGTTTTTCTTGTAAAATTCCCAATAAGTTTGATGTGTCACATGACCCTCTTCCTATTGAAAAAACAAAAGTTGGAGTCAGAATGGCCGACTTCAAAATGGCCGCCATGGTCACCACCCATCTTGAAAAGTTTCCCCCTCACATATACTAATGTGCCACAAACAGGAAGTAGGAAGTTAATATCACCAACCATTCCCATTTTATTAAGGTGTATCCATATATATGGCCCCTGTTATAGAGGATTCACATTTACAAAGCAAGCATATACAGGGAGTATATGCTTGCTTTGTAACTGTGAATCCTCTATAACAGGTTTAGTGCTTCACTTACCTTTCACTTCACAGCAGAATAGAAGAAATTGCCTAAAATAGAGACTTACAACAAAACGTCACTGTAGCTGTCTACAAGCAGCGTCTTCAGGGACAAATGTCTCTGCATGAAGTACTGGATCTGAAAGAACCAAAGTATATTGAATTACTCTAATCTGAAAAATATGTGCAAATGGATAGACTAGAGATACAACATTTCAGAAAATTTTAAAGAGATGGAAAATGGAAATATTTGGGGAAAAATGCAGTGGAGTAGTTTAATGCAATGAAAATCATTTCAATGCTAGATGTTGGTCTCACCATTATACTGAGAAGAAGAAAAGAAAAAATATTTACAAGTCAGCCAGACTAATTTACGTAGGCAAAGATTATCTGTGATGGAGGAGAATATTAAGAAAACCTAGTTATTCAGACACATTTATCCTCTTTCCTGTCATTAAAGAAAAACAAACAGATATAAGTTAAAGTGGTATTTTGGCTTTATACATCTTTTCCCCTATCCAAAGGATAGGGGATAAGATGTACGATCGCAGGGGTCCCACCGCTGCGGACCCCCGCGATCTGAGTGCGGACGTGATGTCACCCATAGACATGAATGGAGGGGGTGTGGCGTGACATCACTAGAGGGTGTGGTGTGACGTCACATTCCGGTCTCGGAGGCAGGACCCCTGCGATCATACAGCTTATCCCCTATGCTTTGGATAGGGGATAAGATGTATCAAGCCGAAATACCCCTTTAACTCTGAAAGTACTACACCTATTATTGTAAGTGACCCCTCTTTTTAGAGCTGTTCACCCGCACTATAACCCAGTATATTCGGTTTAGTTTGGGTGAACTAGCTGTTAGATTTTCTTTATAGGCCAGAAAGGACAAAAATATGAATTACTGTAATACCAACTATCAGTTTATGGAGCCCAGCCACAACCAAACTAAACTAAAACCTTTTTCCTGACAGTGCCCTTAGAGATAGAAATGTCCATTACTCTTCTTTATATGGTATCTGTCATTAGGAACAATTTTGGATATTTTGTAGATCATGTCATATATTAAACATTGTATTTAATAAAAAAGGGGTTTCCCTTTCAGGTCCTGCCCACAGTCCTGTCTCCCTCATCTCAGCACAGCACTCGCTCTCTGCCCTGTCAATCAAGCAGGCGAGAGTGAGCGATGTGCACGGCAGGTCAACTCTGTGCAAAACAGAGAGGATGGGATTCAGAGGCAGCCTGTCGCGATTGCCTCCAAATTCTATGCACATTCCCAAACCTGAGTCCAGCAGGGCTTCATGTGACGTTGCGCCTTCTGGAAAATGCGCCCTACAGCACTCGAGCACTTCAGTGAGCTGAGGAATCAGAGCTACAGTAAACCAAAAAAAAGCTAAATTATCAATAAATAAAGGCAGGGGGATGCTCTAAAGAGGGCTAACATATAATATAGGAAAAAGTTTTAGTTTTCATAATGACAGGTACTCATTAAAAATTGCATTCTCAGTATTTGAATTGTATTCCAGGATTTGCTTGTCTTCAGGTGAGACTGGAGAAGTTGCAGATATTCTTTCATGAAGGCATAAATGTTATATAATTTAAATGCTATGTTATACGTTTATAATTTATCATTATGAAAAAACATATTCAATTTTTTCCAAAAGAAAACAAAAAGATTTTTTCCCAAATTTTTCTATGCTTTCCCATCTCTAGGACAGACAGACAGACTCAGAAGGATAGATAGATAGATATGATAGAGATTTAGAAAATAAAGAAAGCAGCTAACAAGCAGAATTAAACAATAGGTCACTAGATTATACATAATAAGAAGAGGATAACTAAGATGTCCACAATTGCCACAGCATGGGGTCTACGTTACCACACATAAGTACACCCTCACATTTTTGTATTTTAGTAAATATTTTATTCTATCTTTTCATGTGACAACACTAAAGAAACGACACAAGAAATGATACAATGTAAAGTAGTGAGTGCACAGTCTGTATACCAGTGTTTAAAGGGGTACTCCGGTGCTTACACATCTTATCCCCTATCCAAAGGATAGGGGATAAGATGCCTGATCGTGGGAGTCCTGCCGCTGGGGACCCCTGTGATCATGCACGCGGCACCCCGTTTGTATTCAGTCCCCGGAGCGTGTTTGCTCCGGGTCTGATTACGGTCGTCCGCAGGGCCGGCGGTGTGTGACGTCACGCCCCAGCGTGACATCACGCTCCCCCCTCAATGCAAGCCTATGGGAGGGGGCGGGACGTCACACGGTGGCGGGGGCGTGACGTCACACACCGCCGGCCCTGCGGTCGACCGAGATCAGACCCGGAGCAAACACGCTCCGGGGACTGAATACAAACGGGGTGCCGCGTGCATGATCACGGGCGTCCCCAGCGGCAGGACTCCCGCGATCAGGCATCTTATCCCCTATCCTTTAGATAGGGGATAAGATGTGTAAGCACCGGAGTACCCCTTTAAAGGAGATGTCCGGTGCAGACTATTCTTATTCCATCCTGCCCGGGCTGCAAAAAAAAAAAAGGAAACAAACTTTCACTTACCTTCCTATGTTCCCCAGGAGCTCCTCAACAGCTGATCGGTCGGCCGACTGTCTACTTACTACTTCCTTTAGCCCGGGACATTACACCGTGCTTCAGCCTATCATCAACCGAGGCGGGACATCGCTGCGGCTGGTGATAGGCTGAAGCGCCGTGTGACGTCCCGGGCTAAAGGAGTAGTAAGTAGACAGCCCGGCCGACCGATCAGCTGTTTCGGAGCTCCGGGGAACGTAGGAAGGTAAGTGAAAGTTTGTTTTCTCTTTTTTTGCAGCCCGGGAAGGATGGAATAAGAATAGTCTGTACCGGACATCTCCTTTAATGTTGTGTCCCCTTTAAAATAACTTAACACAGCCATTAATGTCTAAACCTTGGCAAGAAAAGTAAAGTACACCCCTAAGTGGAAATGTCCAAGTTAGGCCCAAAGGGTAAAAATTTGGTGTTGTCACCATTATTTTCCGGCACTGCCTTAAGCCTCTTGGGAATGGAGTTCAGCAGAGCGGCACAGGTTGTCTGTCTCTAAAGTCATCTTCCACTGCTCCATGATGACATCACGGAGCTGGTGGATATTAGAGACCTTGTGCTCCTGTTTGAGGATGCCCCACAGATGTTCTATAGTGTTTAGGTCTGGAGACATGCTTGGCCAGCTTCTGTGTTTGGTGTCGTAATCACGTTGGAATACTGCCCTGTGGCCCAGTCTCTGAAGGGAGGGGATCATGTTCTTCTTCAGTATAGGGCTGGTGCAAGGATTTTTGCCACCCTAGGCAAAAGCTAATTTGGCCCCCCCTTAAGTCCGCCCATTGGCTCCACCCTTTGACACCACATTACTACTGGGGTAAAATAAAACGACAGAACAGGATGCGCTCCGTAGTGTGATATCTCAAGGCATACAGGTAACGCAACGTATAAATTTGCGCTTACCAGAGATAGTTTTACTACGTCCAAGTACAACCATGGATAGGAATGTAAATCATGAAGGGTTCCTGCAGCCGATCCACCTCTCGTAGATAAAGATCCAACAGAAAAATTCCTCCCAAATCAGCAGAGTCAAGAAGGTGCTTGGAACCAGGATAAAATACAAACTTTTCTTTATTCCCACAATGCAACGCGTTTCGCAGAGGTTCCTGCCTGATGAAGCGGAGCCTCCGCAAAGCGCGTTGCATTGTGGGAAAAAAGAAAAGTTTGTATTTTATCCTGGTTCCAAGCGCCTTCTTGACTCTGCTGATTTGGGAGTAATTTTGTTTTTGTATTTGTGTTGGATCTTTCACTACTGGGGTGACACTATAACAAACCTCCTCCTCATATAATCTCCTTACTACTGGGGTGGCATGTGACCTCCACTCCAGCTCAGCCCCACCTCCTCCACAGCATCAAACAGGTCATTCTGCCACCATTTTCCCTATGCTCTGTGGCTCAGCTCCGCCCTAACATATATTTGGTCACGTGACAGTAACATCATAGGTCCTGAGGGTGGGGTAAGCTAAATTCTAGGATCGGCCCTGCAGGACTCAAGCCCTGGCTAATCATATGGTCGTGTTCAGGAGGAGGAGCATGCAGTGTAGGCACAGTGCTCCTCTACCAGGCCATGTCATGAAACTGAGTATGGGGGGGAGAAGGCTTCCTTCTGGGATGACAGCCATGCAGACCAATTTGATGACCATCTTTATGTACAGCAACAATTTTTTTAGATCCTCAGGGAGTTTCTTGCCGTGAGGTGCTATGTTGAACTTCCAGTAATTAGTATTAGAGAGTATGAGAGCGATAACTAAGTTTAGGACACCTGTTCCCCATTCACACCTGAGGAGAGAAGAGGTAAAAAAAAGAGGGAGGACAGTGCCTCGTGTAATACAGTTGGGTATGTGTACCCGCTGGGTCCCCTTGTGTAGGTCGGACTCTCACCTTTTAAGCCTCTTGTCATTTTTTGCATATCACCCCTTATAGGAGTAGTGTGGATTGTCCTTTGGAACTGCAAGCCGATGGTGCCTGGACTGGTATCCTATGCAGGAACCCATAGTAGAAGTAAAGAGAAGAGAAATGAAGGCACTGGAACAGGCGCTACTCGAATGAAGATGGTCCAAGAGGTGTTGAATATAAAATTTGATGTTTATTTATATTAAAATAAATAAAACATGATACATAAAAGCAATAATGAGTTTCAGGAATAGCATATCCCTTCTTCAGATTGCAAGTGTAGAGCAAGTGGCAGTATTCACATATTTAAATAAACAGAAATGGCGCCAAAGAGAAAAAGGGTCAGGGGCGTGTTGACATCGGTTTGTATTTCATATGTACATCGATTTGTTACATTGTGTATACTTACAGGAAGAGCAACAATGTATTGGCATGTGGAAAATTAAACAAAGTTTGTTCGTGAAGACAAAGGGAAATAAAATGATTTTGTGTGAGAAAACAGACTCTGTGGTTTTATTTGATAAGGAGGCTTGGAGCGCATCTGGTTTCAAGAGTAGGGGAGGAGGAGACTGAAACTTTTTCTGAATGGAAGTTGGGCGGTGGGATAGCACTGTGGGCGGTGTTATTATTAGACCGCCGCAGTATAGTAGAGTTTCCCAGGATGGTGGTCATGTGGTAAGGATTATCCAATAGGGTTCTTTTCACAATGGTCCGTCTTGAGATGGATTTACTGTGAAATCCCCTCCATCTCAAGATGGACAATTATGAAATGACGTGCGAAGAGCCCTACTGGATAATCCTTGCCACGTGACCTTGTCATACCAACTAGTCACATGACACCGGGGAAGGAAAAATGGCTAATTGGGCCCAATTTAGACATTTCCACTTTAGGGTGTACTCACTTTTGTTGCCAAGGTTAAGACATTATTGGCTGTGTGTTGAGTTATTTTGAGGGGACACAACATTAAACACTGTTATATAGACTGTGAACTCACTATTTTTCATTGTAGCAGAGGGTCATTTCTTCAGTGTTAAAAAGATATAAAAAGAGGTACTGTATCTAACAAAAGTGACCTTTACAATCTATATTGTGCATTAACTCTGTGTATAACCTTTTGAGGGGTGGGAGAAACCAGAGAACTCCAATTCCGGTAACAATTAAGATATGATGGACTAGTGTTCTCATTTTCCTTGGAATTTGGTTTAGATCATGATCTAGTAAAGCCAAGGCTGTAGAACTGATAAGGTCACTAATTAGGTTACAAACTCCATTCCAAAGATTCCCCAAAATGGGGCCACTACATGTGTATACCTCAGATGAAATCCTCTCTACGTTTGGAATATCCCAAAATTACACATTTAATATTAAAGTATAAAATGATAAAATGTAAGTGCAACTGCTTTAAAGCTCTTACTACTAACACATTTTATAATAGAATAACATATTTTTCGGCAAAGGAAGTATGTTTTAAGCAAATAAAAAATGCAGAAATTATTACAATTTAAAATGTATAAAATATTCATTTTTTTTGTTATAACTCTTCATGTAATTAACTACAAATTATTCAAAGCATTGGCTTACCCCTCTGCAAAATAAATAAATTCCTCCGATCACAGTGATCACCTCCCCAGTGGCACGAAGTTTATTGTCTACAGGGAACGGGGGCTGACAAATATAATGCAAAAATGTTATATATTTAAAACTACTATTTAACAATTAAAAAACTATGGACACCATTGCAATTATTTATTTATTTATTTGTTTCCTGAATGAAAAATGAAGTCATTTTCTTCATTACAAAGTTTCAGCTGTGGAGTTTGTCTTAGGCGATAGAATGTCCACACAGAAAATTCAGAGCGGACATTCCACAGACATTCCAGTCGTGAGAACATGCCGGCCCTAGGACCTCTTGGAAACGCACCATCTCATAGGCAATGCCTTTCTGAGTGGAATCCGCAAATACATTGAATAGTTTCAATGTTTTTATGGATCCCAGAACCAGGATTTCCAAGGCTGTTTCGGAATTCTGTCTTGTGAACAGAGCAATGGGACTCTGCTGCTGCGGAATGTTTGTGAGAAATATTCAATCTGCTGTGTGAACATAACTTTTATAAGAAACTATAAGAAAAATAATATAAGGAACTGGTGGGCTTCCTCACCCTCCCTTTTCTTAGTATTAGACATAACAGCAGGGAGGTTGTACACAGAAGCCAAAGTGTAAACAGGGGGCAGAGCATCCATGGAGGGTAGCAAAGACAGGCTGTAGATAAGAAGAAAAGCTGATGCAAGGCAGTTTGCAGGGGAGAATGACATGGGCTGTGTACAACTGGAAAAAAAAAGCACAGTACCTACAGAAGCAGGGCTGGCTCCAGCTATAAGCAAGTCAGGCAGCTGTCTAGAGTGCACACTGAGTGAGGGTGCTGTGCTGCCAAGGAGCTGGAAACAATTACCAACTACTAAATACCAAGCTAATAGGGGGGCTACTTACTATCTACATAGCTTATATCGGGGTTTTCATACAGGGGACAGCCATCTGGGGGATTTACCTACAGGGGGAACTCTCTGGAGGGGGCCCTACCTACTCAGGGCACCTATGTGATGAAGGAAACTACCTGAAAGCACCTGTCTACCTAAAGAAGTAACTTAACTTCCTATTGGGTGGGACTTACTGACTCTTTCCCAACCCACTTATCTACCCACTTTACTATGTGGGACACCAAGGGGGGCATTATTATGGTTTTGGGGCATTAAAGGTCTTGAAAAAATACGAAGCCTGAAATTTTTTCCCCAACAGGTTCAGCAGAGAGGAGTCGTAGCTGGAAGAAATCATAATGACGGTCTGGGGCGGATGGAGAAGAAAAAGGAAAGTGACCATCAGAGAATATGTCACCTGATGTAACTGTATGTAATCCCTTATATGGTCTGTAGTGGTAATGATGGGGGTTGTTGTCAGTCTGTCACCTGTATAGCACGTCCTCCTAAACTTGGATGACAGACTGACAACGTTATTGCTGTTAGAGAGGTATTCCCTTTCTGCATGTGCAGGCGTGATGAGGGCGTGGTTAGGGGTGTGACTGAGGGTGTCATTAGTGGGCGTGGCTTGTCCCTCTGCTTTCAGCAAAAGTTGGGAGGTATATCTGAGTATTTTAGTTTTTTCAGGTCAAGACTGCATTTCTGTGACTAGGGGTATGTTCACATGTGCATATTTTGCTGCAGATTATCTGCAGTGGATTTTACTACCCATTGACTAGCAAAATCAGCTGCAGATAACATGAAGCAAAATGCTTCAATTAATAATTAAAGAACATATTTGGTACTGGCACACAAGGAAATGTCCAGTCTATTAAAATAGAACATTATTGATCCCACATGGTGAACACAGTATTTGAAAAAAAAAAAAAAACAATGTCAGAATATTTTTTAAATCACATCACATTTAACAAAACAATGAATAAAAAGTCATAAAAAAGTCCCATCTACCCCAAAATAGTAGGAACAAAAACTACAGATCACAACACAGAAAATTACCCTCACATTAAAATAATTTGTCCAGTCTACAGTGAATTATACACTCCTGACTGCATGCGTTTATATAATAACGATATTATATCACAGGACGGTCACATTTTTCATTTTTTGTCACAAGTTTTACTCAGTCATGGTATGGCAGTATTTTTCTATTTGGTATGGCAGTGTTATTCAGTCATGGTATGGCGGTAATTTTCTGGTATGGCAGTGTTATTCAGTCACAGTATGGCGGTATTGTTCTGTTCTGGTATGGCGGTGTTATTCAGTCACGGTATGGCGGTAATTTTCTGGTATGGCAGTGTTATTCAGTCACAGTATGGCGGTATTGTTCTGTTCTGGTATGGCGGTGTTATTCAGTCACGGTATAGCTGTATTTTTCGGTAATAATATAGCAGTTTTATTCAGTCACAATATGGCGGTATTGTTCTGTTCTGCTATGGAGGTGTTATTCAGTTGTGGTATGGCAGTACTGTTCAGTTCTGGTATGGTGGTATTGTTCTGTTTTGGTATGGCAGTGTTATTCAGTCACGGTATGGTGGCATTTTTATGTAATGATATAGCAGTTTTATTCAGTCACGGTATGGCAGTATTGTTCTGTTCTGCTATGGCGGTGTTATTCAGTCCTGGCATGGTGGTATTGTTTTGTTCTGGTATAGTGGTGTTATTCAGTCCTGGTATGGCGGTATTGTCCAGTTCTGGTATGGTGGTGTTATTCAGTTACAGTACAGTGGTATTATTCTGTTCTGCCATGGCAGTGTTATTCAGTCCCGGTATGGCAGTGTTGTTCTGTTCTGGTATGGTGGTGTTATTCAGTTATGGTATGGTGATATTGTTCTGTTCTGGTATGGTGGTGTTATTCAGTTATGGTATGGTGATATTGTTCTGTTCTGGTATGGTGGTGTTATTCAGTCACGGTATGGTGGTATTATTATTCAGTCCCGGTATGGCGGTATTGTTCTGTTCTGGTATGGGGGTGTTATTCAGTTATGGTATGGTGATATTGTTCTGTTCTGGTATGGTGGTGTTATTCAGTCACGGTATGGTGGTATTATTATTCAGTCCCGGTATGGCGGTATTGTTCTGTTCTGGTATGGGGGTGTTATTCAGTTATGGTATGGTGATATTGTTCTGTTCTGGTATGGTGGTGTTATTCAGTCACGGTATGGTGGTATTGTTCTTTTTTGGTATGTTAGTGTCATTCAGTTATTCAGGGGGCGGCAAAAATGAGATTTTGCCTAGGGTGGTAAAAATTCTTGCACCAGCCCTGAACAGGAGTACCTACAGAGAACGCTAGAAGTGGCAAGAAAATTGACTTAAATGTTAAAAAGATAATTTTCTAGGGGCATAATATAAATAGTGAAACAAGTTCCTAGAAAATCCCAAAAAGACGGATAGTTTGAGCAAATCAACATTTTTTATAATACAAAATAAAAAAATATATATAAAAAAGAGGCAGTGGCTAACACATTTCAACATGTAATGCTAAACTCTAGACTGCTAAATACACAGACCCCATTTACAGCCTGTATTACTGGACGGACACACATATAAGAATCCGAACCTAGATGCAGGCTGCAAACAGTTTGGGGATCTAAAAATGGCAGAAAGAAGGAAGATTTTAGACTCGAACTTAAGGTGGCTATACACTGAATTTCTGCATACCTGCAGCCAAAACCAATTTTGTCTTAACCCCTTAAGGACCAGAGCATTTTTATCACATCTGACCACTGTCACTTTAAGAATTAATAACTCTGGGATACTTTTACTTATGAATTTGATTCTGAGATTGTTTTTTCGTGACATATTCTACTTTATCATAGTGGTAAATTTTCGTCGATACTTGCATAATTTCTTGGTGAAAAATTACAAAATGTCATGAAAAATTTGAAAATGTAGCTTCTAACTTTGAAGCTCTCTGCTTGTGAGGAAAATAGACGTACCAAATAAATTATATATTGATTCACAATATACATACACAATATGTCTACTTTATGTTGGCATCATAAAGTTGACATGTTTTACTTTTGGAAGACATCAGAGGGCTTCAAAGTTCAGCAGCAATTTTCCAATTTTTCAAAATCTGAATTTTTCAGGGACCAGTTCAGTTTTGAAGTGGATATGAGGGGTCTTCATATTAGAAATACCATAAATTACCCCATTATAAAAACTGCACTCCTCAAAGTATAAAAAATGATATTCAGAATGTTTGTTAATCCTTTAACAAAGTGAAGGAGAAAATTTACACTAACATGTTCTTGTGGACCCAGTTTTTGACTTTTTACAAGGGGTAAAAGGAGAAAAAGCCCCCCAAAATGTGTAACCCAATTTCTCTCGAGTAAGGAAATACCTCATATGTGGATGTAAAGCGTTCGGCGGGTGCACTAGAGGGCTCAGAAGAGAAGGAGCGACAATGGGATTTTGGAGAGTGAATTTTGCTGAAATGGTTTTTGGGGAGCATGTTGCTTTTAGAAAGCCCCTATGGTTCCATAACAGCAAAAAAAGCCACATTGCATACTATTTTGGAAACTACACTCCTCAAGGAACGTAACAAGGGGTACAGTGAGCCTTAACACCCCACAGGTGTTTGACGACTTTTTGTTAAAGTCGGATGTGTAAATGAAAAATTATTATTTTTTTTACTAAAATGCAGTTTTTTCCCAAAATTTACAATTTTGACAAGAGGTAATAGGAGAAAATGCCCCCCAAAATTTGTAACCCCATTTACATCATGGAAGTACCCCATATGTGGACGTCAAGTGCTCTGCTGGCAAACTACAATGCTCAGAAGAGGAGGAGTGCCATTGGGCTTTTGGAGAGAGAATTTGTTTGGAATGGAAGTCGGGGGCCATGTGCGTTTACAAAGCCCCCCATGGTGCCAGAACAGTGGAACCCCCACATGTGACCCCATTTTGGAAACGACGGAATGTAATAAGGGGGGCAGTGAGCATTTACACCCCACTGGTGTTCGACAGACTTTTGGAACAGTGGGCTGTGCAAATGAAAAATAACATTTTAAATTTTCACGGACCACTGTTCGAAATATCTGTCAGACACCTGTGGGGTGTAAATGCTCACTGTACCCCTTATTACATTACGTGATGGGTGTAGTTTCCAATATGGGGTCACATGTGGCCCCCCCCCACATGTGACCCCATATTGGAAACTACACCCATCAAGTAATGTAATAAGGGGTACAGTCCACCGTTCTGGTACTATGGGGGCTTTGTAAACACACATGGCCTTCAATTCCAGGCACGTTCTCTCTCCAAAACCTAAATGGCGCTCTTCCTCTCCTGAGCATTGTAGTTCGTCCGCAGAGCACTTAACATCCACATATGGGGTATTTATATACTCAGAAGAAATGGGGTTACAAATTTTGAGGGGCTTTTTTCCTATTACCCCTTGTGAAAATGAAAAATTTTAGATAACACCAGCATTTTTTTGTGAAAAAATACACATTTTTCATATTCAACAAAAATTCTTCAAACACCTGTGGGATGTTAAGGCTCACTATACCTCTTGTTACGTTCCGTGAGGGGTGTAGTTTCCAAAATGGGGTCACATGTGGGCGTTTTTTTTTTGTGTTTATGTCAGAACCGCTGTAACAATCAGCCACCCCTGTGCAAATCACCTCAAATGTACATGGCGCTCTCACTCCGGAGCCTTGTTGTGCGCCCGTAGAGCATTTTACGCCCACATATGGGGTTTTTCCATATTTCCTTTTACCGCTTATGAAAATAAAAAGTATGGGGCAACACCAGCATGTTAGTGTAAAAAAATTTATTTTTTACAATAACATGCTGGTGTAGACCCCAACTTTACCTTTTCGTAAGGGGTAAATGGAGAAAAAGCCCCCCAAAATTTGTAACGCAATTTCTCCTGAGTACGGAAATACCCCATATGTGGGCATAAACTGTTGCCTTGAAATACAACAGGGCTCCGAAGTGAGAGAGCGCCATGTGCATTTGAGGCCTAAATTAGGGATTGCATAGGGTGGGCATAGGAGTATTCTACGCCAGTGACTCTCAAACAGGGTACCTCCAGCTGTTGTAAAACTTCCAGCATGCCTGGACAGTCAGTGGCTGTCTGGCAATACTGGGAGTTGTTGTTTTGCAACAGTTGGAGGCTCAGTTTTGGAAACACTGTCGTACAAGAAGTTTTTCATTTTTATTGGGGGGGGGGGGGCGTAGGGGTATGTGTATATGTAGTGTTTTACTCTTTATTATGTGTAGAGTAGTGTTTTTAGGGTACATTCACACATAGGGTTCACAGCGAGTTTCGCAATGGGTGTCTGAGCTGCAGCAGAAAATTTGCTGCATCTCAAACTTGCAGCGAGAAAACTCGCTGTAAACCCAACTGTGTGAATGTACCCTGTACATTCACATGGGGGGGGGGGGGGCAAACCTCCAGCTGTTGCAAAACTACAATTCTCAGCATGCAGTGACAGAAGGGCATTGCTGGGACTTGTAGTTGTGCAACAGCTGGAGGCACACTACTATAACTTTCAGCATGCCCTTTGGCTGTACGTGCATGCTGGGGGTTGTGGTTTGTAACAGCTGGAGGCACACTGGTTGCAAAACACAGAGTTTGTTACATAACTCAGTGTTTCCCAACCCGTGTGCCTCCAGCTGTTGCAAAATGAAAACTCCCAGCATGCATGGTCTGTCAGTGCATGCTGGGAGTTATAGTTTTGCAACAGCTGGAGGCACACGGGTTGGGAAACACTGAGTTAGAAAACAGATGTTTCCCAGACAACTCCCAGCATGCCCAGACAGCCGAATGGCATACTGGGAGTTGTAGTTTTGCAACAACTGGAGGAGAACAGATTGGGGACCACTTTGTAGTGGGCTCCAAACTGTGGCCCTCCAGATGTTGCAAAACTTCAACTCCAAGCATGCCCAGAATGCCCAGGCATGCTGGGAGTTGTAGTTTGGCAACATCTGCAGGGTCAAATGTTACAGAACTACAACTCCCAGCATGCCTGGACTGTCTGGGCATACTGAAAGTTGTAGTTTTTCAACATCTGCAAGAGCACAGACTGGAGACCACTGCACAGTGGTCTCCAAACTGTGGTCCTCCAGATGTTGCAAAACTACAACTCCCAGCATGCCCAGACAGCCAAAGCCTGTCTGGGCATGCTGGGAGTTGTAGTCTTGAAACTCCTAGAAGCAGCAGCGAAGATCAGTGATGATCTTCACTGCTGTCTCTGATGCCGCCGCTGCTGCCTCCTCCACTTGCCTGCCGCCCCAACGTGTGCCTGCCACCGGTCCCCGATCCCCACTGTGCGCGGGTCTCCCCGCAGGTATGTGCCGCGGTTCCCCCGCAGCTCTCGGGGTCCTCTTCACCCGTCCTGCCCGACGTCTAGGGAAGGGCAGAGCGGGGGATCGGAACTTTCACCCCACGTCAGCTGAGACACTGTGATTAGTCCACAGGGACCAATAACAGTGATCGCTGACCAGGACCATCCACAAATGGTCCTGGGGGGTGAAGCAGAAGTTGTCCCCCGCTGGTAACAGTGGGACTTCTGCCAGTTAACCCGTGCGATGCCGCGCATTGCCAGGTTAACTGAATGACGTCTATAGACGTCGGAATGCGGGAAGTACCTGTGCAATCCGACGTCTATAGACGTGATTCTGCGGCATGGGGTTAAAGGGGTACTGCTGTGGAAAACTTTTTTTTTTTTTTTTTTTTATCAACTGGTGTCAGAAAGTTAAACAGATTTGTAAATTACTTCTATTAAAAAATCTTAATCCTTCCAATACATTTTATGGGCTGTATACTACAGAGGAAATGCTTTTCTTTTTTGATTTCTCTGATGTCATGACCACAGTGCTCTCTGTTGACCTCTGCTGTCCATTTTAGGAACTGTCCGAAGCAGCATATGTTTGTTATGGGGATTTTCTCCTTCTCTGGACAGTTCCAAAAATGGACAGCAGAGAGCAATGTGGTCGTGACATCAGAGAAATCCAAAAAGAAAAGCATTTAATCTGTAGTATAGAGCCCCTAAAAAGTACTGGAAAGATTAAGATTTTTAAATAGAAGTAATTTACAAATCTGTTTAACTTTCTGGCACCAGTTAATTAAAAAAAATGTAGTTTTCCACGGGAGTACCCCTTTAACCCCTTAAGGACCAAGGACGTACCGGTACGTCCTTGGTCCTGCTCTTCTGATATAACGCGGGGTTACACAGTAACCCCGCGTCATATCATGGCGGGCCCGGCGTCATAGTGAAGCCGGGACCCGCCTCTAATAGCGCGCAGCGCCGATCGCGGCGCCGCGCGCTATTAACCCTTTAGCCGCGCGCTCAAAGCTGAGCCGCGCGGCTAAAAGTGAAAGTGAAAGTTCCCGGCTAGCTCAGTCGGGCTGTTCGGGATAGCCGCGGCTAATCGCGGCATCCCGAACAGCTGACAGGACAGCGGGAGGGCCCCTTCCTGCCTCCTCGCTGTCCGATCGCCGAATGACTGCTCAGTGCCTGAGATCCAGGCCTGAGCAGTCATCCGGCAGAATCGTTGATCACTGGTTTCTTATGAGAAACCAGTGATCAACATAGAAGATCAGTGTGTGCAGTGTTATAGGTCCCTATGGGACCTATAACACTGCAAAAAAAGTGAAAAAAAAAAGTGAATAAAGATCATTTAACTCCTCCCCTATTAAAAGTTTGAATCACCCCCCTTTTCCAATAAAAAAAAAAAACACAGTGTAAATAAAAATAAAAATAAACATATGTGGTATCACCGTGTGCGGAAATGTCCGAATTATAAAAATATATCATTAATTAAACCGCTCGGTCAATGGCGTGCGCGCAAAAAAATTCCAAAGTCCAAAATAGTGCATTTTTGGTCACTTTTTATATCATTTAAAAATGAATAAAAAGATCAATAAGTCCTATCAATGCAAAAATGGTACCGTTAAAAACTTCAGATCACGGCGCAAAAAATGAGCGCTCATACCGCCCCATACACGGAAAAATAAAAAAGTTATAGGGGTCAGAAGATGACAATTTTAAACGTATTAATTTTCCTGCATGTAGTTATGATTTTTTCCAGAAGTCCGACAAAATCAAACC
This sequence comes from Hyla sarda, assembly GCF_029499605.1. Lineage (NCBI taxonomy): Eukaryota > Metazoa > Chordata > Amphibia > Anura > Hylidae > Hyla > Hyla sarda. Next base: position 437,052,674 of record NC_079190.1, read on the forward strand.
TATATAAGTAGGGTATCATTTTAATCGTATGGACCTACAGAATACATATCACGCTTCACCATAGATTTTTGGGCAAAATGACTGACGTCATTACAAAGTAGAATTGGTGGCGCAAAAAATAAGCCATCATATGGATTTTTAGGTGTAAATTTGAAAGAGTTATGATTTTTTAAAGGCAAGGAGCAAAAAACGAAAATGCAAAAACGGAAAAACCTCCGGTCCTTAAGGGGTTAAAGGGGTACTCCAAAACTTCAAAACTTTTCTCTATGGGATAGGGGATAAGTAACTGATTGTAGGGGGTCCAACCGTTGGGACTCCCTGTAATCTCCATAACAGGGCCCCATCTCTCGCTGTGCAGGGAGAGACAGGGCCCGAGCAGTCGCAGCCCCAACCCCTTCGCAATCAGATGCCTATAGCCTATTCTGTAGATAGGGAATAAGTACTGGAGTACCCCTTAAATATGGAGATCAATGTATAACTGTATGCAACCACCTACCTAGCCAGCGTGGTATCTCTTAAATCCTAACCTATACACATGATTTCAAACTCTAGGTCACAAAAACACAGCTCCTACCATTCTAAAGAAAAACCTGTATTACTGAAGCTGAGCAAAAATGTGATTTATGGATGACCAGAACATGTTCTTTTCATAAAGGGGTTGTCTAGAAACTATCCCTTTAAAATGCACTGCATATCTATCCCATCTCCATTATTAGCTTCCAAAAGAAAAGATGAACTTACATCGCCCACAACTGGTCTGTAATAGGCAGCGATGGTAAAGATGGTGATGTAGATCACATACGATAAGAAGTTGAAGTAGAAGATTCTCTTGACAAAACGATCCCACTTGTCTTGTAATAATCTGTTGAGAGGCTCCACTAGCAGCATCTCATGGCGATTCTGTAGAACATGGAGACATCATTCACATCATTTCTCTGCTATCTGGCCTACAAGGTGCTTTACTATATAGTAATATTCTTTATCACCCATCTACATCTGCTAAATACTCCCACTTTAGGGAACATTGTTCAAGAGATGAAAGCTGCGCTGGGATGGGATTGTATTTATGCGCTGACATATGAGGACTTGCTTTTTGCATGACAAGTCGTACCTTTTATTGGCACTCTTTATTTTACAATATAAAACAATAAAAAATAAACATAATTTTGCCATGTTCTTTGGGTTTTTAAATTGAGTTTATTGTGCAGTCAAAATGACTTGTTCACCACATTCCCATCACTGTGAGATCTCAGCATGTACAGCCTGCCTAAGGGTCTGTCCACACGGTAGAGTTTCCACTTACAGAATTCCGCCTCATATTAAAGCCCATAGACTTCTATGGGATTCTGCACTCCCATTCACACTTCTGAATTTCCGCTTGCGGAAATTCAGAAGTGTGAATGGGAGTGCAGAATCCCATAGAAGTCTATGGGCTTTAATTTGAGGCGGAATTCGGTAAGCGGAAACTCTGCGTGTGAGAGTACTATCACCCCCAGCAGACTATCATCCCCAGCAGACTGTACATAAGGAGAAATAAATTATATTGTATGTGGGCAGGGGGGGAGGGGGTATCTATAAAATGTGGCTTTCACACAGGGAACCCATGATCTTCTATTGCCCAGGCGGCCCCATAAGGGGTTTACGCATTCTCTGTGGGAGCTCCGGAGCTACATAAGCACTGTACTCATGTATCTTGGGCACTCCCATAGCGAATGCATGAAGGGGGCATGCTGATCCCTCTCTGTGCACAGGAGATTTGGGTGCCATTCTGGAGATCGTGGAGGATCACATCTGTGGATAGGGGATACATATGCTTTAGGTTCTATATGAATTATTACAGCCTTCATTACCTACAGTATGTTGTGTTAAAAATAATTTTTGTATTATAGGGGTACTCCGGTGGAAAACAACTTTTTTTCAAATCAACTGGTGCCAGAAAGTTAAACAGATTTCTAAATGACTTCTATTAAAAAATCTGAATCCTTCCAGTACTAATCAGCTGCTGTATACTACAGATATACTACAGAGAAATTTGTGAAGTTCTTTCCAGTCTGACCACAGTGCTCTCTGCTGGCATCTCTGTCCATGTCAGGAACTGTCCAGAGCAGGAGAGGTTTTCTATTGGGATATACTTCTAATCTGGACAGTTCATGACACAGAGAGAGGTGTCAGCAGAGAGCACTGTGGTCAGAATGGAAAGAACTTCACAAATGTCTCTGTAGTATACAGCAGCTGATAAGTACTGGAAGGGTTAAGATTTTTAAATAGAAGTAATTAACAAATCTGTTTAACTTTCTGGCACCGGTTGATTTGTAAACATTTGTTTTTCACTTTTTTCCACCGGAGTTACTCTTTAAAGGATGCAGAAAGTGGAAAATTGGATTGTGCAAGCGCAAACTAAGATGTGTGTAGAACAGAGAGAAATAACTTTATTTTACTCATATAAATATTTATGTTATTTACTCAGTGCTTTCCTACTCTTAAAGGGGTTATCCAGGAATCGAAAAACAGGGATAATTTGTCTCCAGGTTGGGTGTGGTTCTGCAGCTCAGTTCCATTGAAGTGAATGGAGCCAAGTTGTAATACCACACCCAATCTGGAAACAGACAGGGAGCGGTCTTTGAAAGAAATGAGGTCTGTCTTTGGATTCCTGGATAACCACTTTAAGAAGTTATGTCATCAAGAAGATATGACATGTTTAAACCGTAGACATCAAGCTGACCCCGTAACAACTCACCGGTGTCTCACTGCTGTAAGCGATGATTTCTAGCACAGATTTATTGTCTGTTGTGTCTACACCAGAAAGATCATACAGAGAAGAATGGACGGGCCCATATGCCCATTCAGTGAACTTCCTAGAAAGATGTCTGCACTCTGGGTTCTTTATTTCTCTCCTGAGAATATAGGAAAAAACCTGAAAGCACATAAATGGTTGTAAGTAAATGGCCATAAAGTATGGTGTGATAGCAGGTTTAGACTAGTTAGTTTAGTATGGCAATAATAAAGCACTGTGTGGACACTGTATACATGAGTTTTTTGTATTTGTAATAAGTATCTATGAACTTGAAAAACAAAAGGGTTACAAGTAAAAAGTAAAAGCTGTCATGGCTGCTCATAAACCTTTTTATTCTTAAAGGGGTTATCCAGGAAAAAACTTTTTTTTATATATCAACTGGCTTCAGAAAGTTAAACAGATTTGTAAATTACTTCTATTAAAAAATCTAAATCTTTTCAGTACTTATGAGCTTCTGAAGTTAAGGTTGTTCTTTTCTGTCTAAGTGCTCTCTGATGACACTTGTCTCAGGAACCGCCCAGTTTAGAAGAGGTTTGCTATGGGGGTTTGCTTCTAAACTGGGCGTTTCCCGAGACACGTGTCATAAGAGAGGATTTAGACAGAAAAGAACAACCTTAACTTCAGAAGCTCATAAGTACTGAAAGGATTAAGATTTTTTAATAGAAGTAATTTACAGATCTGTTTAATGTTCTGGAGCCAGTTGATATATACAAAAAAGTTTTTTCCTGGAATACCCCTTTAATAAAGAAATCCAAAGATTCATCATAACCGTTATGGTGGGTTAAGAAGTGTTGTGCAACTCCAAATCTAGCCTTAGTTTGTCTTCATCTTTTAACCACAGAGATTTCAGTTGATGATATAAAGTAGCTCCATAGTATTTTTGTGTTAAGGGACATATAATTCCTCCATTGATAAGATTTTTAAAAGGATTTTAGCTTTAGACTTTTTTTTTCTTCCAAATAATTGCATTTTAGGATTGAACGGTTTTCCGAAATGAAATGGGAATTTACCCAAAAATTATACCAATAAAAACTACAGATCCTGGCACATAGTCCCCTCACACAAGTTCAGAAAACAGTTTTTATTTAAAAAAAAAAAAAATAAATAAATTATATTAATAATAATAATAAAAAATAAATAAAATAAAAGTTGCCAAAAAAAACCAATATAATTTAGGTACCATTGTAATTGTACTCGTGCTGTGGTTCTCCATCTATCCTCTTTCAGTATCTTCAGCTCCAGGCCCAACTTGGAGCATGGGTGGAGCTTAGTGACGTCACCGCTGCTGTAGACATCATTAAGTTGCACCCATGCTCCAAGTTTGGCCCGAAACTGAAGATGCCGAAGAGGATTGCCGGAGTGCGACATCACCGAATGGGACAAGGTAAGTACTGTTGTCATGAGTGTCTGTACCGACAGGTTAGTGCAGGTGACACTGATGACAGACTTCTTTTAAAAATTTGCAACACTGCATTTTTGTTTTCAATTTCACTCGACAAATATTTGTTTTCTTTCTTTCGCAGTATGTTTTATTGTAGAATGAAGTCAGTCATTACAAAGGATAATTGGCCCCACAAGAAAGCAAGCCTTCATTGGCTCTTTAGGGTAGGGTCTAACACACAGCACATTCGCAGCTTATTTGACACAGAGATGGCAGAGCAATCTCCCTGCAGCTCAGAATACCCCTTAAAAACTGCACATGTCAGTCCAATGTTAAAGAGTCACTAAATAAAACTTTTAATATAGTGTTCCTTGTATAATTAGCAGACACTTTCCCTTTCACTTGCCTTTAAAATTATCAACATAAATATGCTTAAAATGCAATATAAAAAACGGCTACTAGGTGGCTCTGTTCTGTTCCCTGCCACAATTAATACAGTGAGTTCGGTCTCCTCCTGGCCTGGCAGGAGTCCGAACGCAGGAAGTGTTTCTCTGCACTGAGCTTGATTGTCAGCTGCACAAAAAGTGAAAGCTCCACAGATTCTCACAGAAAGCTGCACAGACTGAAACCTGAAGAAGAGCCTCACTGATAGCAACACAGACTGAAACATGCACAGAGCCTGAGGTCTTCTATTCATCACAGCTCTGCAACCATGCGAGGGCAGAAGTGGTCTCTTAAAAACAATTTCAGAGCTTTCAAAAGCTGTGTATCATACCTTTTATTCTTTTTTTTTTTTTTTTTTTATTAAACGGCTTTTATTAAAACAAAGAGTAACACAACAAACAGTCAAGCATATGTAATTAGAGACATGTGTCCAAAATAAAGAATATCACTGATACAGGGCTTGTAAGGAATGTGAACATGAACATATGACGATCCTAAGAACATCAGATGGTTGGACCTGAATACTAGAAGACTCAGTAAGCAATCTAATGTACATCATAAACTGTTAACCCGGAGTCCCCAGGTATCACAGTTGCTATGTCCGTCCTGTATGCCATATGCTTCAGTCAAGAAAAATGAACCTTCTGAATAACCAGGAAAAGAAGGGTGGGTTCAAGAAACATAGTGGGAAAAAGGAAAACCAGACAAGTAGTCTGGTACCTGAGTAGGGAGGCAGGGGAAGGTAGAAAAAGACCAGTGTGGAGGAAGAGGGAGGGGGGGGATGGGAGACAGTTAGGAAGAGAGATATAATGGGGGCACATCATGGGCCCAAACCAATAACCAACCTCACCAACCTTTAGCTCTCCGGTCGCTGTTCTCCACGGATCCACCACCCCTCATCACGAAGGTGACCACGGCTGTCCTGAAAGCAACCTCATCATTTTAGTGTTTTAAGATCTATACTCTAGGGTGTGAGGGAGGGAGCGGGAGGGGTCGGGGAGTGGTGGGAAAGGGCGTCTCTGTCCCTATACATGGGTGTCTCTAAGAAGGCCAACCAAGGGCCCCAAATGATCCCAAATCTATCATTACGACCTGCTGTGTCAGCCATCAGTTCCTCCATCCTGTAGAGGAACAGCACCTCTGCATACCATTCCGTCACGCATACCTTTTATTCTTGCTTACATAGCGCAATTTCCCAGCAGGAGAAAGTGGGTGCTTCCCAGCAGGCATGACATCACTGAAGCCTGCTGGGAAATGCCCCCTTTCTCCTGCTGGGAAATTGCGCTATGTAAACAAGAAGAAACGTATGATACACAGCTACTTAAAGCTCTGAAATTGTTTTTAAGGGCAAGAGGGGTGTTAGGAGTAATTAGGGAACATAGCCTGAGGTAGTTGAGAACAGTTTATTTTTTTGCTGTCCTGTTCTTACCTGTCTGTATTTTGTCACTCACCCCAATTTTCCCTGTTTTGGCTGCTAAGGTCAGAGAAGTTAGGCCTTTCTTATTTGTAACATCTTCTAGTCTCAATGATGGTTTAATCTGTGCACCCAACACCAAAATCTCTCCATACATTTTTGTTACAAATTTTGTATTTTCTACTGTATTGTCTGCAATGTCAACCAAGGCGTGAAGCACTGTGTTTCCAAAAGAGTCCCTGGCAGCAATATTGGCTGGAGAGTACTGGTTCTGCAGGAGATATTGAACAATTTCTATTTGGTTGGTGCAGGCTGCCAGGGACAAGGGCAGCTCCCCTAAAACAAAAGGAACGGCAGAGGTTAGTATTTGGACACAATAAATGAGAAAAAAAACTTGACAAATATAATTGCATTAAAGGGTAATTTCATTATTGTGTTTAAAAAACATGAGAAACTTTTAAATTCCCCAGAATGGTTCCCTGGTAGCCTGCCACTCCTTATTTATACAGCTACATCAATAACATGTCTACCATACTGTTTGGAATGAGCAGTGTTAAAATAGTGAGTGACATATATATACATATATATTCAATGTATTTTAACTTTTTTTAAAAGCTTGTACTGTTGTTGTTTTAAATAACTCAAAGTTTTATCCAAGTGTCTAAAATGAGTGATGTATAACGGTGCCATTTCAGATGTGTGCTCTTTATAATCTGTAATCTTGTTTAAACAAATGTAAATGTTCTAAAGATATAAGATTATTTTATTTGGATGATGGTTACAGAATTTCAGTGTCTCTCTATAGAGAACAAAAATGTGCCGGTATGGTCAGAATTCTTACTTGTGCCATTTTTTTACCCACTAGAAAATACTAAAATAGAACAATGATTGAGTTGATGAGTTTAAAGTAGAGTCTCAGACATCTAATCTTGTTGTTTAGTTAGGTTTATTAGCACAAAACAACGCGTTTTCAGTAATGGACTCTTCGTCAGGCAAGTGCATGCATACTAAAACAAAAGGCCAACTTAAATATGCTCTGTATGTGTTGGTAAAAGTTACGCGCATTAGGGTATTCACAAAGACAGAAGTAACGCATCTCAATAGTCAAACGCATACAAACTGACCATTATAATCAAAAATGCAATTAAAAGTATTAAAACAACACATTCTTAACACATGTCAATATACACTTTTACAAATGTTAGGTATTCTGTATGTAAAAGTATCGGTAACCTGATGTAATCCAGCGCTCTGTTCATACTGAGCGGAGTCGGATAATTGCCGTAGTGCTATGGCAAGTGGAAACTCAGGAGCTTAGCCGGAGCGTTATAGGTATTGGAATACATTCAGAAACTTTACAATGGCGAAGTGATGGCAGACTTAAAACAGGGCTGGCACGAGACGCGGTCACTGACATCTGAATGACTGTGATCGCTATATTGCAGTAGCAGATTTCAAAGGGGGCGGGCCCAGAAACAGAACGGCTGCTAACTGGGATGGAATCAGAGCATGGCTACCGGCATCTGAATACCTGGGATCACTATAAGCAGTAGCACAGTTCAAAAGGGGCGGGCCCAGAACTAGTGCAGATGATGACTGGGGGACTATCAACCTATTGGTGTAGTTAAAAGAGTAAAAGAGGATGGGTTCAGCCAAAACAGAATATTGCCAGCGCTATAATGTGGTGCCGGAATTCAAAAGGGGAAGACTCAGGGAGGACAAACCTATTAAGTAAGTACCTATGAGCGGCAGAATCTTGATAACTGAATTACAAAGGAATATTAAGAATTTCCGATGTGTCAGGGGAATACTTAGTCAATAAACAATATTAACAAAAATTATCCGAAGTGCTGGCTCCAATATTATTAGAAATAATCAATGAATCCTGTAAGGGAGGTGGTCTCCCAAAGTCTATGATGGAGGCCTACCTCTAGGCAGCCGTAAGGGCATTTGGGTTTGGAGAGTCATTCATTAGATTGACTCAACTGCTTAACTGTGCCCCAAAAGCATGTATATCTCTGGAAAATTTACAATCTGGTTGGTTTGAAATGTCAAGGGGCACTCAACAGGGGTGCCCCTTGTCCCCTCTGCTTTTCGCTCTGTACATTGAGCATTTGGCTGTTCTGATTAGAGGGCTAGTGGGGATTAGGGGGGTCATCCATAAAGACAGGTAGACTCGTATTTTTTGTACGCAGAAGACCTGCTGATGTTTGTACAAGATCCTGTTAAAACTGCCCCAATAATTATTAAGGCTTTTTCTGATTTTGGTTATTACTCAGGGTTGGAGATAAACTGGAGGAAATCATACATCCTCCCCCTCTCTATTACACTTGCTGCGACGGAGACCCCATTTCAGATAATGTGATGGGGTGATGGATGTGGGATAAATTATTTGGGGGTAGTTATTACAGTAGATCCTAAAAAATATTCAGAATATAATCTTAAACCCCTGTTAGGGAGAATTAAAAATAAACTGGGCATATGGTAAAAACTTATTTTCTCTATGGCGGATCGCACCTCGTTAATAAAAATGATAATATTGCCCCAGGTTTTGTTTTATCTCAATGCCGCTCCTGTGTGGATTCCCCAAATCTGGTTCAACAGGTTGCATAGAATTTTAAACAAGTTTATATGGGTAGGAAACGCCCTAGGCTGAAATACGAAATTTGGTGTGCCCCGGTTGGTGGTAGGAGGTTTGGTTCTACCAAATTTCAGCTACATTGCTAGGATTGCTAAAATTATTACTCAAGGTATTAATTCTATAGTAGGTTTGCACTGTTCTTTATTTAGTACAGATAGAATGGCACTATTGGAACGGTTAGAAGCTAAGCAAATTTCACACTCGTTCACATATGGTAAAATGGTGAGTAAAGGCTGGACTTTGCTAAAGAAATTAATTAAAGTGAAAGGTAGCACAGTTTTCACTCCAATATGGAATAACACGAAATTTTCAGAATTTGTAACTATCCCTGATGTTAATTGGTGGATTAAGCATGGTGAAAATATGTATCACACATAGTGGTTGAAGGTAATCTTTATAGCTTTGAAGCTATGCAAAACTTGTATGGTATCAACAGCAATCAATATTTTAGGTGTTTTCAAGTAATTCACACATTTAAAGACTCTCTAAATAAATCTCACTTTCACTTACAGGATCACTGTGTGATTGACATGATTCAAAAGGGGATTATGGGTAAAAAATGTATGGTTAATGTTTATAGATGTTTAATACGGGAGGTCTCAGCAACGTATTATGGCAATCTTAGAAACCGCTGGTCAAGTGAAGTAGGGAAAATCAGTGAAATTAGATGGGACGAGGTGCTGAAAAATGTTAGAAATATTTCTATTAAAAGTAGCTTACTCAGACGAAAATTATACATAGGACTTATATCTCCCCCAAGCAGATGAAGCTTTTTGGTTATAAAAATGAAGATCACTGCCCCAGATGTTCGGTCAATGAATCTGATTTCTTGCATATTATGTGGGGGTGTCAGAAGATCCGTGTCTTTTGGGGAGAAGTGATGGACAGGATTAATGGGACTTTAAGGCTGAACTTTGACACCTCAGCTCAGGAGGCGGTATTGGAAATGGTGGGGGAGTATGGGAGTCATAAATTGTTAATGTCTAAGCTCTTATTTTGTGCCAGACTTTTGATTCTTCGTTTATGGATGTCAGGGGAGTGTCCTTGTATTCAGGAGTGGGGAAACTTGGCGTTAAAAAAAAAAAAAAAAATATATGAATTTTTGTGGGCTTATACAACCCCTAGGAGGATGGTAAAATATCAAAATATCTGGAAGGACTGGGAAACTAACTGAATTGTTGTTTACATTTCTTTTTTTTTCTCTCTGCTCTGCTGTAATATGCACACTGCTGACCAAAACCTCATGATACTTGGCACAATGGTAGAGTGCTATTATGTGCTTAATCTTAGTGTTGTTTAGAAGAAAGAAACAGTCTGGTCCTACATTAAAACATTACAATATGACAATATACAATATAAGAAGTATAGGAATTAAAACATAGGCACGCTATGGCCACTGAATCCCCTGGGGGTTCAGTGAGGGGTTTATAAGTCTAGAAAACGGAATCTAAAAATAAGTTTAGTCCGATAAAATTACACATAAATCACATTGGGTAAAAAATGATTACTTGCTAATATTTTACAAGCATTTATTAAAAAGTGATGATCTGACACAGATATATAAGGCCTATTAATTTACGCCAGAGTGGTGACTCATATTATACTACAGTAAAATCATTTCTGATACCTCATTAAGACCTTGGGGGTGTAAGGAGCTATATTTAAAAATCCAAAAAACTTCAAACCTTTTGAGGAGCTCAAAACGATTGGACCTGTGCTTGGAGACAAAAACAATGGGAACAACCGTAAATTGACTTTTTACTTCTTTATGGCTGGTGGCACAATGCCTAGACAGACTATGCAGGAGAAATCCAGTTTTTATATTAAAACGATGTTTATTTATTCTGTTTCATAGTTTCTGTGTAGTCCTGCCTATGTATTGCAAACCACAGCAGCATTGGATAAAATATACAACAAATTCAGATTCCCTGGTGAGATGATATTCGATTTCAAACGTTTCCCCTGTTACTTGTAACTAAACGGATTGGCAATTATTTCAGGGCAGCATAAACAACGTTTTTTTTCCACATCGTACGCTTCCTAGTCTTGTTGGCCCCGTTTCTTTGATTTGGTGTTGTCTGAACTGACTGGGAGCTAGCAAGTTCTACAGAGACGAAGCCTTTCCGAAAAGTAACTAAAGGCTGTTGAGGCAATGTCCCTTTTAGGTAGTTGTCAGTTTCCAAAATATACCAGTTCTTTTGAGAATCTTCTAAATAGCCTGTGATGATGAACTGTATGTTGTCACAAAATTGCAATCCCATTTATCCGTAGTGTTACTTGGTTTCGAACAGGGTGTTAGGCACTCCTCCTGGGTAAGGTCTTTCGTTCTTTTAAAGGCATCAACCAACAGTTGAGGGGGATATTTCTTATCCATGAATCTCTTTTTCAGGGCACCTGCTTGTTCCTAGAAGACTTTGTCATTGCTGCAATTCCGCCTCACTTTCTTGTATTGAGAGGAAGGAACATGTTGTAGCCACTTCTTATGGTGGGTACTAGAAAAATCTATATAACTGTTTGTGTCCACTTTTTATAGAAAAAAAAAAAAGTGGACGTGAGGAATCGTTCCTGATTGTGGGAAATCCCCAGGTCCAAAAATTCAATGGATTCATGACTGGTTTGGATAGTGAAGGAGATCCCCCCATCATTGTCATTAATACATTCCAACAATAAGTTGGTTGAGGAGTCAGGGCCTCTCCAGCCAAAACACAAATCATCTATATACCGATAATAACAGACGATGTGTTCCATGAGGGCGATATTGTCCCATATATACTGGGTTTCAAAAGCTCCCATGAATAGATTTGCATATACCAGGGCTACTTTTGCCCCCATTGCAGTACCTCTTAAAGTTTTAAAGGATTTTTCCAGCCTAAAACTATTGATGGCCTTTTCACAGTTTAGGCCATCAAAAGTTGATCAGCAGGGTGCCAACATCTGGTATCCCCACCAATCAGCTAATTGTCCTTGGGTCAAAGAAGTAAGCAGCGTGCGGGAGCCAGAAGCATCGGCTCTCCTACATTGTTTGTAGTGGTGGTTACTGCACAGCAGCTTACATTTAAGTGTGTACTGAATGAAGGCTTTTGTACGTTGTTTATTTTCATCAGGTGATCAGCAGTAATGCCAGCAGTAATGCCAGGTGTGAATCTGTCAATATTTTTTTGGCCAGAAAATCCCTTTAATAAAAATCCCGTGAATCTGGAGTTAACTCCTGTAATCTCACTCAAGTATCCCCTGACAGGTATTTATTTCAAGTAATGCTGCTTATTAGAGAATCATATATGCCAGGTTGCAGAATCTTCAGGAAAAATCCATAAATAATTAGGATTAATTTTATAATTTTTAATAAGCATGTGAAATGTTGATCACAGATATTATACTTTAACCCTATAGTAGCTACATACATATTCTTAGATTTAATGCAATATTACTCCTTCTAAGGACTGACTCAGTATTCTTACCAAAATAGAAGCCTGCTCTTCCTTTGGCCTTCCTGAAGAATTCCCCATCTGCTCTTGCATGGACATCTGCTCCATGTTGAATCAAAAGCTCCACAAGGTTCATGTTTCTTCTTTCAATGGCGATATGCAGAGCAGTCTGACCTGGTAGAACCACATGAACAAACTACAGTAAATCCACTGGCAACTATATAAGTCACTTAGATACATGAAGCCTTCAAATCTACCAATCATAGTGTTAAACGCCTTGCACACGTAAGATAACTGGTGGCCAAAAGAGCTAAAAGCTGTGTCTCCCAACTCTTCTTTAAGGGGGTACTCTGGTGGAAATTTTCATTTTTTTTTTTTTTTTTTTTTAAATCAACATGTACCAGAAAGTTAAACAGATGAGTAAATTACTACTATTTAAAAATCTTAATCCTTCCAGTACTTATCAGCTGTTGAAAGTTCTTTTCAAATTTATTTTCTGTCTGACCAAAGTGCTCTCTGCTGACACCTCTGTCCGTGCAAGGAACGGTCCAGACTAAAATAGGTTTGCTATGGAGATTTTCTCCTGCTCTGGACAGTTCCTGACATGGACAGAGGTGTCAGCAGAGAGCACTGTGGTCAGACAGAAAAGAAATTCAAAAATGAAAGAACTTCCTCTGGAACATACAGCAGCTGATAAGTACTGGAAGGATTAAGATTTTTAAATAGAAGTAATTTACAAATCTGTTAAACTCTGACACCAGTTGATTACAAAAAAATGTTTGTTTTCCACTGGAGTACCCCTTTAAACATGCACGTTCAAGTTTTTCTCTGGTTAACTGACGGAGGGCCAAATTAGTCATGTTCCTTTATTAAATCAGGATTTCCAGAAATGGTATTTCTTAACCAGACGATCCCTTTAAATGGCAGATAGTTTTTCTTTAGACCTGTCTGTAGTCATAGGTTAAGAATTGGTTGTTCAATAATTAGATATTCATTTTTTTTCAGTTAGATCAGGCAAAATATAACAATTTAACATGAAGGATATTTAAAAATGCCTATAACTCCACAATAGAAGAAAAAGAAAGCGGAGCGCTCACCATTCCGTAGCAAACAAGTCACTTCAATAATGATCTTTGGACCGAGCATGGAATTGTGCAGGGAGGCGGCAGCTGGTAACCGGGGGGAGCTCAGCCGTCGGGCCACGGACAGGTACTCGCTCCTAGGCGCCTCAGTGGCCTGAAGAAGTGCCAAATGGCATGTAACGGTCCGTGGCCCGACGCCTGTGCTCCCCCTGGTTACCAGTTGCCGCCTCCCTGCACGATTCCATGCTCGGTCCAAAGATCCCCTTATTGAAGTGACCTGTTTGCTACGGAATGGTGAGCGCTCCGCTTTCTTTTTCTTCTATTGTGGAGGTATATGCATTGCTATGTTTTCTAGCGTGTAGCGCTCACCTGAGCTCCATTACATGCACCTGAGTGAGTCATCCATGAGTTATATGCATGGCATATATACAACACGGTGGTGCTGGCATTTATTATTTTCTTGGTGATGAGAGGGATATTTAAAAATGGCTCCTGTAACATACATGTATTGGCACCATCCACCATATGTCCATCTGCAATCCACCTTAAAGGGGTTTCCAAAGCATAGGGGATAAGATGTACAATCGCAGGGGTCCCGCCACTGGGGACCCCTGCGATCTCGACGTCACTAGGGGGCGTGACCGTGACGTCACGTCGCCGTCTCGGAAGCAGCGCCCGACACAGAATGCTGGGGGCTGCACCGAGACGGAGGTCCCCAGTGGCACGACCCCTGCGATCATACATCTTATCCCCTATCCTTTGGATAAGGGATAAGATGTATACGGTAAACCGGGAATACCCCTTTAAGTCAAGAAAAAGTTGCTTCTTGTGAGCAAATTTTTATTGTCTGGTCCATACTACAGAACTAGCTACACCGTCCATGCATAAGAGAATCCGGGTGGTGCAACTAAACTACTAAACTTGGATTTCCATTACCCGGGTCAAAGATTCAGCTCATTGTTCTAGCTCTGTATCCAAATACACTGTAAATGGCAGAGTAGCATGTTGGCACCCAGCACATGCAGCTAAAACCAGCTACACCATCACACTTAGCTATAGATTTTACTTGACAATTTTGCCCCAGCTTGTAACACCCTGTGGTTGTATTGGATAAATACCAGATATAATCTGTAAAAGCTACACATGACATATAATAAATTTACTAGAACAAAATAGATAATAAATGCAGAACACCAACTATTTTGTTTCAGGCAGACTGTACCTCTGTAATATGTGTCTGCATATGCCGAATTAACAAATTCTTTCAGATTGTCTGTCTTCGCCGCAATGTCCAGAAGCATTGGGATAGTGTTATTTTTGCCATGACTTAGATTCAGCATTGCTTTTAGCAAGCAGGTCTTCCCAGTTTCTGGTTCTGTAAAATAAGCAGCATATAGATTTATTTAAAAAAACATTTTTTTCCTTATTTGCCAAATGAAAATAGGATGATTTTAAGTAAAAAAGACACACAAAAAAAAAATCTTCATTTGGTAACTTGAAAAAGATGATGAAATCCTTGCCTTCTACATTGGCAGCCTTCAGTTGAGGGCCTGTTAGGCCCCTATAGTAATCATATTGTCTACAAATGGTGTAACCACTGGACAGAGTCTCTGCCAATAATGTAGCTTCTATGGCACTTGCACCTAGAAGTTATAATATGATATAAGAAGTATGAAAACTGTGTAATGAAAAGTACCTTTAAATTCATTGTTAGTAAGGCATTTATGGGTTCGAAGCAAATAAACCAGTAAATCATCTAGTTCATCACAGTCTCCATATGCTGCAGCGTCAAAGATCCTGGTCCGGTCATACAGCTTAAATGTCCTGTCCCTACAACTGGTTGCAGACTCCAAAGATGAGCTCTGTCTGTGACAAAAAATAAGTAAACTATTAATGCTCCAGACTGGTATGTTTGTGTGCATTTATTAAATACATAGCTCTGATATCACAAAGTTATACTGCAGTAGACAGTATCATTTATACATCTCCATCCCAAGTCCCATTCCCTAAGGTCTTATAGGTGGAATGTATGTTTAGAAAATTACATAACACTCACATTTTTAATGTGCAGTATTCATTTTTATGGACAATCTACATAAAATCTTGAAATATAAAATTTTTCACACTGGCGTCTAGGGTGGACACAGTACACTGATGTTTTCTGTTCTGTGTTGCTCACTTGCCAGCCTTTCTGTATATGTGTGCCATATTTACCACTGGCTCTGGAAGGCCAGTACCTTGGGCACCACCTTGAAAAGGGTGACACCAGCTGAGAGGAATATATATTACATTGATCTCTTGCTAGACTTAGCAGTATAACAGGAGTAATCTGGGGATATGGTGAGGACATTGGTCACACGGGAGAAGGACAGAGAGACAAAATAGACAAGAAGTCGTTTGAACTTTTTTTTTTGTAAAGCAGCCGTCATCAGGGGAATCGGTGTGCTGCTCCACTAATCAGGCCATGTTCACACAGCGGAATTTCCAAGCAGAATTCCGTGGGAATAATCAGCTTGGAAATTCTGCTACAGCAGAGTCCCATTGATTTCAATGGGATTCTGCTGCACTGTGCCCAGGGAGTTCGAATTAGTATCTATGAAATGGCACATTTCCGAGAGGTCATAGTGCCCGCTGGAACATTTAAATTTGAGGAATGTCCACCCATAGCACAGCAGTACCTATTTTAGGACTTATGTGGTATCTTTTGTCCCACAACAGTATAGAGTTATTATTCAGTTACCATATAGTAAAGGTATTTAGTCACAATAAGGTGGCATTATCTAGTTATGGTATGGCGGTGTTATTCAGTCACCAAATATGTTGCCACTTCAAATGCACTGTGAAATACATGTAAGAGAAAAAACTCATACACACCTGGTCAACTGGTTACACGGTCTTCCTTTGTCAAATTGCACATGAAATTTAACAGTCGGAGACAAAGTCTTTTCGACCTGATACACCGAGTCCATAGGAGCCATTTCCCTCTCTGTGTCTGCTTTGCCAAAACGACGTCCTTTGGTTTTAGGTGAGCTGAAGATTGTATATTTGGTGTGCTTCAGTTTAAAGTGTTGGGGAGCTTCATTGACCTGTAAATTGTTATCATCACTGTGAGATTCATCTGCTGAAGCATTGGTGTCCTCAGTATGGTCTGTTTCTTCAAGATCTGAAGAGCTTCCCATTTTCTTCATTTTCATTCACCTGTAGAAAAAAGTATTATCATGTATTGCATGGATTCTTGAATTACTTACATGATAAGAAAATACACTATGTAAGAAACATTAGTATTCTACAGAGCTATCATAAAATGTTATTTATGTCCTATTACTTACCGTAACTTCAAACACATGCCACACATGCCAGCCACACATAGACACAGAAATTCTTCATACATACAGTATACTGCAGTATGCCACTACAAGTTACTGTAGATTTGTTTTATTAATCTTTTGTCTTCTACATGTGTTGGTAAATTGTAAAATGGAGTTAACCTACACACACTTTGTGCTCTCTGCTGCCACCTCTGGTGGACAGCATCTCTTTAGTTTAACATTTCATAATGACCTAGAACCTTCTGGAACAAAGGTGGAGCTAGTATAATTATCCCCTATATGTTCATCTTGTCCCTACCTCATAGTCTGGAAACTCAGGTATGAAGTTGAGTTAGAGTTGCCAGACAAGTTTGTTGTTAATGCCTGCCAGGATCACATGGAACCAAGTCTGGCTACCAAGCTAACTTATTTAAGGTATCCTGTGTATCAGCTTTCTTACTTTTTAAGTCTGAGGGATACCAATTTTGAGGGCCCCTTAGCTGTCTGCATCTTTGTTTACCTTCTGGTTGGGCCAAACCATCCTTCTGCTGCTAGGAGCCAAGAGACAGTGTTTCTTCATATTTTCTAAGGTAATCCTTTAGCTCAGGGGTTAACTCTTTTGACCATGCTGATTTAATATGGGTTAACTTCTTTGTTGACAGCTACCATCTGCCATCACAGGTACTACTTCTTAGAACTTAGAACTTACTTGGTTTTAGTAAAGTTACCCATTCTGAAGCAACTTTTGACAATGTCCCTTATAGAAGACTTATCAATAAACTACAGTCATTGAGCTTGGACTCTCATATTGTTGAGTGGATTAGACAGTGGCTGAGTGACAGACAACAGAGGGTTGTAGTCAATGGAGAATATTCAGAGCAAGGTCTTGTTACCAGTGGGGACCTCAGGGCTCTGTACTGGGACCAATTTTGCTTAATATCTTCATTGGTGATATCGCAAAAGGTCTCGATGGTAAGGTATGTCTTTTTGCTGATGACACAAAGATATGTAACAGGGTTGAAGTTCCTGGAGGGATACACCAAATGGAAAAGGATTTAAGCAAACTAGAAGAATGGTCAGAACTCTGGCAACTGAAATTTAATGTGGATAAATGCAAGATAATGCACCCGGGGCATAAAAACCCTGGGCAGAATATAGAATATTTGACAGTCGTGACCTCAGTATCTGAGGAAAGGGATTTAGGAGTAATTATTTCAGAAGACCTAATGGTAGGAAGACAATGTAATAGAGCAGCAGGAAATGCTAGCAGAATGCTTGGATATATAGGGAGAGGTATAAGCAGTAGAAAGAGAGAAGTGCTCATGCCCCTGTACAGAACACTGGTGAGGCCTCACTTGGAGTATTGTGTGCAGTACTCCACAAGAGGACATAGTTTTAAATTAGAGGGGCAAAGGTTTATGCAGTAATATCAGGAAGTATTACTTTACTGAGAGAGTAGTGGATGCATGGAGTAGCCTTCCCGCAGAAGTGGTCACTGCAAATACAGTGAAGGAGTTTAAGCATGTATGGGATAAGCAAAAGGCTATCCTTCATATAAGATAGGGCCAGGGACTATTGATAGGATTCAGATTATTGGTCAGACTAGATGGGCTAAATGGTTCTAACACATTCTATGTTTCTATATGTTTCTATGTTGTCGAGTCCAGATGTCTTGGTTTCTAGTTGAATATGAACCAACAACGACGTCCCATTTACCACATCCAGGACAAGAACTTAACATCAGCACTACATCTCCTTTCTTTACATTTGTTGTGACTGGTAAAGGTCGGAAAAAAGTACCACTTCAGCCATTTTAATACTACAAATTGTCACGATGCCGGCTGGCAGGTAGTGGATCCTCTGTGCCAGAGAGGGATTGGCGTGGACCGTGCTAGTGGATCGGTTCTAAGTCACTACTGGTTTTCACCAGAGCCCGCCGCAAAGCGGGATGGTCTTGCTGCGGCGGTAGTGACCAGGTCGTATCCACTAGCAACGGCTCAACCTCTCTGGCTGCTGAAGATAGGCGCGGTACAAGGGAGTAGACAGAAGCAAGGTCGGACGTAGCAGAAGGTCGGGGCAGGCAGCAAGGATCGTAGTCAGGGGCAACGGCAGGAGGTCTGGAACACAGGCTAGGAACATACAAGGAAACGCTTTCACTGGCACGATGGCAACAAGATCCGGCAAGGAAGTGCAGGGGAAGTGAGGTGATATAGGGAAGTGCACAGGTGATAACACTAATTGGAACCACTGCGCCAATCAGCGGCGCAGTGGCCCTTTAAATCGCAAAGACCCGGCGCGCGCGCGCCCTAGGGAGCGGGGCCGCGCGCGCCGGGACAGGACTGACGGAGAGCGAGTCAGGTACGGGAGCCGGGGTGCGCATCGCGAGCGGGCGCTACCCGCATCGCGAATCGCATCCCGGCTGGAGGCGGTATCGCAGCGCCCCGGGTCAGTGGATCTGACCGGAGCGCTGCAGTGAGGAGAGTGTAGCGAGCGCTCCGGGGAGGAGCGGGGACCCGGAGCGCTTGGCGTAACAGTACCCCCCCCCTTGGGTCTCCCCCTCTTCTTAGAGCCTGAGAACCTGAGGAGCAGACTTTTGTCTAGGATGTTGTCCTCAGGTTCCCAGGATCTCTCTTCTGGACCACAACCCTCCCAATCCACTAAAAAAAAGGTTTTCCCTCTGACCTTTTTAGATGCCAGAATGTCTTTGACGGAGAAGATGTCCGAGGAGCCGGAAACAGGAGTGGGAGGAACAGATTTGGGAGAGAAACGGTTAATGATAAGTGGTTTAAGAAGAGAAACGTGAAAGGCATTAGGAATACGAAGAGAAGGAGGAAGAAGAAGTTTGTAAGAGACAGGATTAATCTGGCACAAAATTTTGAAAGGACCAAGATAGCGTGGTCCCAACTTATAGCTAGGGACACGGAAGCGGACATATTTAGCGGAGAGCCATACCTTGTCTCCAGGGGAAAAAATGGGAGGAGCTCTTCTTTTCTTATCCGCGAACTTCTTCATGCGTGATGAAGCCTGTAAGAGAGAATTTTGGGTCTCTCTCCATATGATGGAAAGATCACGAGAAATTTCATCCACAGCGGGCAGACCAGAGGGCAAGGGGGTAGGGAGGGGGGGAAGAGGGTGACGGCCGTACACCACGAAAAATGGGGATTTGGAGGAAGATTCAGAGACTCTGAAGTTATACGAGAATTCGGCCCATGGTAGAAGATCCAGTCATCCTGGCGGGAGGAAACAAAATGTCGTAAATAATCACCCAAGACCTGGTTAATTCTTTCTACTTGTCCATTGGATTGAGGATGATATGCAGAAGAAAAATTTAATTTAATCTTGAGTTGTTTACAGAGAGCCCTCCAGAATTTAGACACGAATTGGACGCCTCTATCCGAGACGATCTGCGTGGGCAACCCGTGAAGACGAAAAATGTGTACAAAAAATTGTTTAGCCAACTGAGGCGCTGAAGGAAGACCAGGAAGAGGGATGAAATGTGCCATTTTGGAGAATCGATCAACGACCACCCAAATAACAGTGTTGCCATGGGATGGGGGTAAGTCAGTAATAAAATCCATACCAATCAGAGACCAAGGCTGTTCGGGGACAGGCAGAGGATGAAGAAAACCAGCGGGCTTCTGGCGAGGAGTCTTATCCCGGGCACAGATAGTGCAGGCTCGCACAAAGTCCACAACATCCGTCTCCAGAGTCGGCCACCAATAGTAGCGAGAGATGAGTTGCACAGATTTCTTGATGCCCGCATGACCTGCGAGATGGGAAGAGTGGCCCCATTTGAGGATTCCGAGGCGTTGGCGTGGAGAAACAAAGGTCTTTCCTGGAGGAGTTTGCCTGATGGAGGCTGGAGAAGTGGAAATCAGGCAGTCAGGAGGAATGATGTGTTGCGGAGAGAGTTCAACTTCAGAAGCATCCGAGGAACGAGAGAGAGCATCGGCCCTAATGTTCTTATCGGCAGGCCGAAAGTGAATTTCAAAATTAAATCGGGCAAAGAACAGAGACCACCTGGCCTGGCGAGGATTCAGCCGTTGGGCAGACTGGAGGTAGGAGAGGTTCTTGTGATCGGTGTAAATAATAACTGGAAATCTTGATCCCTCCAGCAGATGCCTCCATTCCTCAAGTGCTAATTTAATGGCTAGAAGCTCTCGATCCCCGATGGAGTAGTTTCTCTCCGCCGGAGAGAAGGTCCTAGAAAAAAAACCACAAGTAACAGCATGCCCGGAAGAATTTTTTTGTAGAAGGACAGCTCCAGCTCCCACAGAGGAGGCATCAACCTCCAATAGGAAGGGTTTAGATGGGTCAGGTCTGGAGAGCACGGGAGCCGAAGAAAAGGCAGACTTGAGCCGTTTAAAGGCGTCTTCCGCTTGAGGAGGCCAAGACTTGGGATCGGCATTTTTTTTGGTTAAAGCCACGATAGGAGCCACAACGGTAGAAAAATGTGGAATAAATTGTCTGTAATAATTGGCGAACCCCAAAAAACGTTGGATAGCACGGAGTCCGGAGGGGCGTGGCCAATCTAAGACGGCAGAGAGTTTGTCTGGATCCATTTGTAGTCCCTGGCCAGAGACCAAGTATCCTAGGAAAGGAAGAGATTGGCATTCAAACAGACATTTCTCTATTTTGGCATAGAGTTGATTGTCACGAAGTCTCTGAAGAACCATACGGACATGCTGGCGGTGTTCTTCTAGATTGGCAGAAAAAATCAGGATATCGTCCAGATATACAACAACACAGGAGTATAAAAGATCACGAAAAATTTCATTAACAAAGTCTTGGAAGACGGCAGGGGCGTTGCACAGGCCAAAGGGCATGACCAGATACTCAAAGTGTCCATCTCTGGTGTTAAATGCCGTTTTCCATTCATCCCCCTCTCTGATGCGGATGAGATTATAAGCACCTCTTAAGTCCAGTTTGGTAAAGATGTGGGCACCTTGGAGGCGATCAAAGAGTTCAGAGATGAGAGGTAGGGGGTAGCGGTTCTTAACCGTGATTTTATTAAGACCGCGGTAGTCAATGCAAGGGCGTAGAGAGCCATCTTTTTTGGACACAAAGAAAAATCCGGCTCCGGCAGGAGAGGAGGATTTACGGATAAAGCCCTTTTTTAAATTTTCCTGGACGTATTCAGACATGGCAAGAGTCTCTGGGGCGGACAGAGGATAAATTCTGCCCCGGGGTGGAGTAGTGCCCGGGAGGAGGTCGATAGGACAATCATAAGGCCTGTGAGGAGGTAGAGTCTCAGCTTGTTTTTTGCAAAAAACATCCGCAAAGTCCATATAGGCCTTAGGGAGACCGGTTACGGGAGGAACCACAGAGTCACGGCAAGGGTTACTGGGAACCGGTTTTAGGCAGTCCTTGGAACAAGAGGGCCCCCAACTCTTGATCTCCCCAGTGGACCAATCCAGGGTTGGGGAGTGAAGTTGAAGCCAGGGAAGTCCAAGGAGAATTTCAGAAGTGCAATTGGGAAGGACCAAAAGTTCAATCCTCTCGTGATGAGGTCCGATGTGCATTAGAAGGGGCTCCGTGCGGAAACGTATGGTACAGTCCAATCTTTCATTGTTTACACAATTGATGTAGAGGGGTCTGGCGAGACTGGTCACCGGGATGTTGAACCTGTTGACGAGAGAGGCCAAAATAAAATTTCCTGCAGATCCGGAGTCCAAGAAGGCCACAGCAGAGAAGGAGAAGGCAGATGCAGACATCCGCACAGGCACAGTAAGACGTGGAGAAGCAGAGTAGACATCAAGGACTGTTTCACCTTTGTGCGGAGTCAGCGTACGTCTTTCCAGGCGGGGAGGACGGATAGGACAATCCTTCAGGAAGTGTTCGGTACTAGCACAGTACAGGCAGAGATTCTCCATGCGGCGTCGTGTCCTCTCTTGAGGTGTCAGGCGAGACCGGTCGACCTGCATAGCCTCCACGGCGGGAGGCACAGGAACAGATTGCAGGGGACCAGAGGAGAGAGGAGCCGGGGAGAAGAAACGCCTCGTGCGAACAGAGTCCATATCCTGGCGGAGCTCCTGACGCCTTTCGGAAAAACGCATGTCAATGCGAGTGGCTAGGTGAATGAGTTCATGTAGATTAGCAGGGATTTCTCGTGCGGCCAGAACATCTTTAATGTTGCTGGATAGGCCTTTTTTAAAGGTCGCGCAGAGGGCCTCATTATTCCAGGATAATTCTGAAGCAAGAGTACGGAATTGTACGGCATACTCGCCAACGGAAGAATTACCCTGGACCAGGTTCAACAGGGCAGTCTCAGCAGAAGAGGCTCGGGCAGGTTCCTCAAAGACACTTCGAATTTCCGAGAAGAAGGAGTGTACAGAGGCAGTGACGGGGTCATTGTGGTCCCAGAGCGGTGTGGCCCAAGACAGGGCTTTTCCAGACAGAAGGCTGACTACGAAAGCCACCTTAGACCTTTCAGTGGGAAACTGGTCCAACATCATCTCCAGGTGCAGGGAACATTGGGAAAGAAAGCCACGGCAAAACTTAGAGTCCCCATCAAATTTATCCGGCAAGGATAGTCGTAGACCAGAAGCGGCCACTCGCTGCGGAGGAGATGCAGGAGCTGGCGGAGGAGATGATTGCTGAAGCTGTGGTAGTAACTGCTGAAGCATAACGGTCAGTTGAGACAGCTGTTGGCCTTGTTGCGCTATCTGTTGCGACTGCTGGGCGACCACCGTGGTGAGGTCAGCGACAACTGGCAGAAGAACTTCAGCGGGATCCATGGCCGGATCTACTGTCACGATGCCGGCTGGCAGGTAGTGGATCCTCTGTGCCAGAGAGGGATTGGCGTGGACCGTGCTAGTGGATCGGTTCTAAGTCACTACTGGTTTTCACCAGAGCCCGCCGCAAAGCGGGATGGTCTTGCTGCGGCGGTAGTGACCAGGTCGTATCCACTAGCAACGGCTCAACCTCTCTGGCTGCTGAAGATAGGCGCGGTACAAGGGAGTAGACAGAAGCAAGGTCGGACGTAGCAGAAGGTCGGGGCAGGCAGCAAGGATCGTAGTCAGGGGCAACGGCAGGAGGTCTGGAACACAGGCTAGGAACATACAAGGAAACGCTTTCACTGGCACGATGGCAACAAGATCCGGCAAGGAAGTGCAGGGGAAGTGAGGTGATATAGGGAAGTGCACAGGTGATAACACTAATTGGAACCACTGCGCCAATCAGCGGCGCAGTGGCCCTTTAAATCGCAAAGACCCGGCGCGCGCGCGCCCTAGGGAGCGGGGCCGCGCGCGCCGGGACAGGACTGACGGAGAGCGAGTCAGGTACGGGAGCCGGGGTGCGCATCGCGAGCGGGCGCTACCCGCATCGCGAATCGCATCCCGGCTGGAGGCGGTATCGCAGCGCCCCGGGTCAGTGGATCTGACCGGAGCGCTGCAGTGAGGAGAGTGTAGCGAGCGCTCCGGGGAGGAGCGGGGACCCGGAGCGCTTGGCGTAACACAAATTGCAGCTACAGTAGCTATTTATACCAGCAGCACTTGTTCCACCATCGATGGTCAATACTTTTAATTATATATTTTTATGTTTTTATAAAGTCTTATTTGTTCGGAATGAACATCTGGTTGTTACTTTTAGTTTTGCTGAGAGGACGACACTTGCCAACGCTGACAATATCCTGGATCTTGATGTCCTAAAAGTAGGGGGACAGATGCACAGACAAGTTCATGTGGTGCTTCCTTAAAAGGGTTGTACTTGCTCATGTAGTGCAAATTGTCTCGGAGGTTGACAACTGTGCGCTGCATCTTCAACTACTCCTGAAAGAATATGACCACAAATGAAGATGTTTCCAGTAAAAGGACAATTCTTTTCAATGCACATGCTTTCAGTTGTCTCTTTGGGTTTTAAATTCCAGACCGATGTTCTTGTAATAGCAGGGTAGCGTCTCCTTGAGAATCTCCTTGAGAAGTACATGCTCTTGGCCTGCATGAGCCACAGAGCTTTTTCTTCGGCTGATCAACTTCAAGCTACCCATTTTCTAATCCCAGCTTGTTTCCTGATTTTGGTTGGGTGTCTTCCACCCGTCCTGACCTTCTGATCGTATACCGGTGTAAGAGATTTCTACTTGCCTTAAACACAGCCTGAAAACATTTCTTGTTTTGTTGTGGTATCATGGGTTTCAATCTTCACTCATCATCAGCTATTGGTTACTGAGACTAGGGTAGAGACCGGGAAATTCCCTGGAGGCGAGTCCAGATGCCTGTTAGGGGGTTAAGGGTGAAAACATTGGAATTCCTTAGATTCTGCTCAACAATTGGGGCCTAAGGCAAATCCACCTCTGTTTTGGTATGCCATGTAATAATACAACTGACTACACTATTTAAAAAAATGTCATATGAGAATATGCTTTTACTACTATACGTTCTATGAACTGAGATGTTTCATAAAGATGCACAAATCATCTGAAACGTGTCAGTTTGTATTTCAAATAATGAAATAAGGATTTGATGAAAAATGTTATGAAGCTGGAGCTGTTATGAAGCTGTTTAGAAAGTTCTGGTGTTTGTGCATATGGACTGAACATTCCATTCGATGATTTTCTTTTTAGGTCTTATTATATTTTGTCTTTTAAGGCACCTCAGGTCTTTTCATTTCCTTCCATGAGTATTTCCTCAGCATATTGAAGGCTGACATTTTCTCTAACAATCTTAAATTATCCATGATCAATATGCAGCTTTTTCAATGGTACTTCCGAGTCTGGAGTCTGTTTTTCTGAAATGATAGTGGCTACTGAATCAGGGTAATAACAATAAAATATTCTGGTAATCCCAAAATAATCCTGGGAAATGTAATGAATTACACTGTATTTGTAAATGCGTTTGTAATCTGCAAGTGCACAAGGAACTGTGGGCCATGAAATTGAATGTCTGTACCAACCCATGGAAGGGTGTAGCTGTAAGGGCTGCATACATAGTGGCTGCATCCAGGGCTTGGTGCTTGATGATGCCCATAAGTCTCTCTGCTACTTAAGAAGACATATAAAGGGCACATAGATAACTTGAGGTCCAGTTACATGGTCATGAAGCTTTAAAGGTGTTATTCAGAGATAAGCTCAGTGGTATTGACAAGTCACCATTACAGCCAGTAACTGGTAGGCAGTTACATGTTGTGTCAACACATCATCACCGAAGCAAGAACTGAACCTGGTGGGGGATCAGGCCAATGTCAGCATGGGAGCGGCAGGGGAGTGGTAATGTGAGTATTACTCCTTTTGTTATTTTACACCATTGTAGGCAAACCATGTGGTTGAACAACCTATTTACAATATACCCGGATGGATTTAAGTAGAAAATACGAATATTTGTTATTTTTTTTATCTCAGGAAGTTTTTAATTAATGCATTTTAAAAATATAAAGCTGTGTATTTCAGCAGAACATGTTACATCCAAATCTGGATGTAAAAAAAAAAAAAAAAATAGCTCCATATCCAAGATTGTACCGCAACTGCACTGGAGCATTAACCCTGAAAGGGAAGTTAGGACTGACAACTACAGCCTTGCAGCATTGCCTAGCTTTGGAGAAACCTTATTTATGTCCTATTAAAAAATCTATAGTAAGTCTTTTAAAACAGTTTAAGGGCTGTTCTGTGGTAATACTGAATGCTCCAATACACACAATATTATTTACAAACATCATGTCCAGGTAATAAAAAAATAAATAAAAAATAATAATAATTATATATATATATATATATATATATATATATATATATATATATATAAATATAATGTTTTTTAAATAAATATATATATTTATTATTTTAAATAAATATTTTTTAAAATAATGAAAATAAAAACAATTCTTGTGATCCAAAAGACCAAAATTAGCTGCATCCTTATAGAGTTAAAATATTTTTTCCAGAAACCCATGGAATCAGATGTCAAACATATAGATTTTTTTTTTAAATTCCAGGTGAGTTAATGCAGTCTGTGAAAAGTACTCTGGAACCATTACTGGATTCCTGGAAGATTGCTTAATGGCTGAAACACTTAATAGTAATTATGTTAATATACATTAGTGAAGAAATCCTGCCTATGTATATATATAATCCTGAGGATTTATCCATATGGTCCTGAAGACGTGGTTTATAAATTATTAACTGCATAGTAATGAAGGCAACATATCCCATTCAATGGATATAAATAACTCAAAATGGTTATAGGCATGGCCCATGCAACAATTACCATCCAATGGCATATAGTCACAATTGTATGTAACAAATAAGATCCAATGTCCAAAATAAAATCTAGGCAAATTCACCCCAACCCCACCAAAACAAACAAATAAATAAATAAACACGTAAATAAATACAAATCCATAATAATGTGAATTATATAAAATAATTATATAAAAAGAATATTATATATTCATATATAGTAGTTAGTATAGAAATTAGTAAAAATCATAGATATTGTAGATATTGCATTCTAATATCACTATGAGGAAAAAAAAACTCAGCTTTGCTACAATGATATACTCAATGCTGCTAAACTGCTACATGCCACACATGCATGCGTAAAATGATATACGGCATTAAAACCATTGGCTTACAGATTACATGCAGTGCAAACAGTCAAGTTAAAAGTGTTACCTTGTGGAGTTGCCTTCTAGTATTAAAGCTTCTGTAACACCTCAGTCCTCTGGTAGATCTGCAAAGAGTTTAGTTATGTCGGTGCAGTCAATACCAAGTCTCCACCATCAGGACCAAAGCCCGATTCCCAGTACTCTCTTAGGATATTGAGAAATGCCTAATAGGGGCTGAGCCTATTGCTGTTGTCTTCTTCCAGTGCTCTGATATATTTCAGAGCCCAGAAAGCTTCAGTTAACTAATAATGTGATGACTGAAAAAGAGTCTGTAGAGAAGGTTATTCCCAAGAGTTATCAAGGCTTTTACTGGGAGCTCTGCACATGTGGACACTACATTTAGAAGCGAATGCCCCAGTCCAGACTCTAGCTTTACTTCCAACATTCATTAGGACGATGATAACAAAGACATATAGAAAGGAAAACATGGGAACTGTTACTCTAATTTCATGCATGTTAAGGAAATATGACAGCAATCCATGTTTACAACCACATCAAAGAACGGGTAATATCGTAATCCGATCTTTCCCATAGAACAGATAGAAAATAGTTACATGGGGCACTGGTATAAATATCCTTAAATATAAAATGTGTAATTTGACCTTAACTTACAGTAAATTTAAATTTGTGATACCCACAGATACACAAATAAATAGTTAACAATTAGAGTTTTGTGTTATGACATCTATCTAGAGCAGATACTTAATAAAAATTTTAAATAAAAATTAAAGTTTGTGTTAACCCTCCTGTCTGGATTTCTGGAACCAGACTTTGTTCTAAAAAAATGTAAAACCAAACAAAATGCCAGGTTAACATATGGATTTCTAAAATAAATTCTTTTTTTTGTACAAAAAATACAATATGATTTCTAATGCTAATTTAGAAGAGAACAATTAGGGGCTTGATGAATAGAACTGCATAGGAGGAAAGGATAGATTTGTATTCAACTGAAATCATTAGGCTAGGTTTCCACACAGGTTTTTTTCTGGCTTTTTTTGGATATCTGCCACTGCAGTTTTTGAGCCAACAGAAGTGTATTCAAAACGAATGAGAAATATAAAGGAAGGACTTTAACTTCCCTTTCCTCGTGGATCCACTTCTGATTTTGACTCAAAAACTGCAGTGACAGTAAAAAAAACAAAAAAAAAAAACAACAACAACAACAATATACATACATATATATATATATATATATATATATATATATATATATATATATATATATATATAAAAAAACCTGTGTGGAAACCTAGCCTTAAATGGGCACTGTCAAATCCAAAAACTTTTTATATGAGTCATAGACAAGAGATGATTCTAGGGAATAGGGTATGCTCCAGACTACTATATATTGGTATCAATGAATCATGAACATACAGAATTTCTGACCTCACTTTTCAATGTTACTGTCATTAAAAACAAATTTTGACGACCTGCTACGATCGTGAGTTATTAAATGGGAAAGCGGGCAGCACTCCCCGACCGGCAGAATGATCCATACATTTCTCTGTGTAAACTTACATCCAGTTATCACAGCCAACACAAATTGTGACATGAGCAAAGCATAGATAACGTCTGAGAGAGTTACAGAAGAGCTGACCACATAGTTAAGGGAAAATAGATCTACTATTTACCACCAAGGCATGTGACCACCAAGAGTAATTGAGGTTTAGCTAAGTGGCTTTTAAGGTCTAGAAATCAATCCGGAGGGATGATGTGGAAATGTTCTTTTGCTTCAGTTAAATCAAAATAATATTAGAGACGGAGACAAATGAGGAGCGAGCTTCGGTAACAAGGGAGATGGATAATTGTTACTGATGGTTGCAGAAATCAGCAGAATCTGGACATTTGCACGTGATGGACTGCAAACATTGCATAAATAGAGAGACTTAAATACATATCATAGTCCTGAAACAAGCTGGTAGAAATCACAGATTTGCCATAAGTTTATTTTATCATCCTTTACGAAAACTAATTTTTAAAATTTCTTGCGATTTCGCTTCCTCGATACAAGTACAGGAGAAGGGACTCTGATCAAAGACAGGAGTCCGTGCTGGCCGCTCAGACCCTAAGTGTTGTCATACTCCCCGTGTCCAGCTTCGATCTGTGTCCAGAGCCAGCATCTACCTCTGCAGCCTCTATTGACCAAGAAGTGATTACTAGAGCGCTGAAAGTATTGCTGGGCAGTATACCGGTTCATACCGAATAGTTGGCTACTTACATGACAATGCTAATTAAAAATGCCTGGGCCGAATGGGTGGAGTGGAGTGCTGGCCAGCACTCCACTCCACCCATCCGGCCCAGGCATTTTTAATTAGCAGGAGACTGCATAAGGGTTTCCTCCAAACATTCTACAAGCCCTTTGGCAGGGAGCACATGGTATACATTGCATTATTTGTGCACCACCTGATGACCCAACCGGTAGCACCTGGACGAATGAGGTTCTTTTCCATTTTCCTTTTGATGACTACGTCAGGACCTATGTGCCTGTGACCTCCGGCTTGCAGCCCCCCGTGGACATCAGTGAGTACCCCTATACGGGGTGATATGCGCTACCTTTATTAACATCTGGTGAGCAGCCACCTATAAGTGCCGTGTGTTTCCCCACAATTACATCTGCTGTCTGTATTTAAGGGCAATACACGAGGCCCCGTTTCCCGGTCTTTTTTCTTTCTTTTATTTTACAGTATAGAGTGTCAGCGCTGGCGGCCAGCAACAAACAGGAGGACGAGGAGGGCAGCGCTTGTAGGTGACTTGAGTGGTACCCCTATGGGGACAGCGCAGCGCTGGGCTTATAATTAATTTGGGGGGGTTGGGGGTGAGAAGCAGAACAGCGCTCGCGGGTCACATGATTTGGGGGGGGGGGAGAAATACCGTTATATACCGTGGAACTGCCATAAGTTATAAAAATACCACACATTTGGTCATACCGCCCAGCTCTAGCTGAAAGGTTTTAATGGTTTAGTGGTCACTAAATAGCCATTACAGGCTGCAAATAAATAAGCGTGGGCCCGGACACAGACCCGAACTTTTGGCTTTTTCTGGCTCTGCAAACACTTGAGCATTTACCGGTTCAGCTCACGCGAGCCGGTAAATAGCACGAAAAACCAGAAACCAGTTTTTTTGGAGGGGGGTGGAACAAGCAAGACAGACAGGGATTAGTGAGATGACATAGGGAAAGCCCAGGTCTATCTTGTGATTTGCTGCTTACTGTGTCAATCAAGCACAAAGGCCAATAGGACGCAGCCAGGGACACAAATAAAAAGGCACTGACATCACCCACAGCGTTCGGATCTTCTGCAGAGAGGAGACAGAGAGGGAGAGAGCCAGACATAGAGATAGTTAGTGGTTAGAAAGAGAGAGATACAAATTAGAAAGAGAGAACTTGTGTGTGTGTGAACAGGAGTCAATCCCTATACAAGAAACCTATAGAGGCTCCTATAGCAGATAAGGGGACATGCTTCTCACAGAATCTGAAGGGCTCATCTTTTGCTACCGCAAATCCGAAGCCTTTTTCAAGGCTCATATCTGCAAATACCTGAACTGAACCGTGTTTCTCATCCAGCTGTAGTAGCCAGTGCCGTGATCTGTATCTAGCCTGTAGTTGTGGTGCATTTCATATATTTCCGCAAACACAGTCAGTACACATTGTGCAGTAATCTCTGCCATTCAAAAAGCATGTTAAAGTTATATGTATTTAGCCTGTAGTGTCAATACAGGTCTGGTGCATTTCATCCAGTTCTGCAAAAACTGTCAGTACACATTGTGCATTCATCTCTGCCAGCCAAAAAGCATGTTCGTCTGACACGTATCTGGCCTATTAACACAGTTTTGTTGAATTACATATTTTTTGGCAAACTTTATCTTTCTTAATCTTAATCTTTCTAGTTGTGTACACACAAACATGCATTATACTAAAAAGCCTGTGCATTCCAAACACATTAGGCTTATAAAGAGAATGTATTTTTAAAATGTTGGTTTTATTAAACTTGCCTTATATGTACCTTGTTGTAATATGAATGCAGTTGAAAGCATTAAGCATTGAAAAATCAAACGATATAAAGATGTCTGGTAAAGGAATTGTCCATCCTTTACTGTCTGTTTCCTCATCTCTGTCTTTGCTTCCCCCCCCATACTGCTACACAGAAGGATAGCACTAGCCACGAGGAGGCGTTTGGTCATGGTCAGCCTTTAGAGCGTGTTGCTGAGGTGGGGGAAGGGGCTGCAGTGGCCGAGCATAGCACTAGTGGTACTGGTGGTAGTTGTGGTGAAGATTCTGGAATGCATCATGGTGGATGTGGTGCGGGGAAACAAGGAGGCCACAATGACTTATCAGAAGTGCTAACTAAGAGGAGTGGTGGAGAGTTTAAAGAGGAGGATGTCAGCAGGCCTTCTGGTCTGAGCAGCTCAAGAGCAAGTGACGGTGACACCGGTGCTAGATCTGAAGGCTTGAGAAAAAGACATTCTAGAACACGGGCACAGTCGGGTGTTGATGTACCTAGCTATTTACTGTATCCTGCCATGTGGAAATTCTTTACTATGTAACCAGATGCAGGAAAGCAGGCCGTCCCTGCAGAGAGAAAGTGAGGCACAGACAGGGTTCAAATTTAGGAATTAGGCCTCTACGTCAGCACCTCAAGTATCACAAAGCCTGGGTAGAAGTATGCCTAGTCCACCAATGCCTGCTTTCTGCTGGCTACCGATGACTCTACGTTCACCACTGTCTGCTGTACATTGGTTACTACTAGTAACACCAATCCACCATCACCCTACTTCCAGCAAAGGCCTACACATACACAACCCATTATCCACAATAAAAGGGATGATATTTGGGAGGCTTGGAAAAATCCGTGCCATCTTCTTGATTTGCTAGACTAAAAACCTGTTGCTACTTCCAAAAAAGGGATAATTTTTGGAACGCTTTGAAAATCCATGCCATCTTCTCCCAACTGTCTAACAGCCAGGCAGCACATTTTTGGAATTTGCCTCCTCTGTTTCATGCCCTTCTACTTCCCGATTCTGTCAGTTATACATTAGTGAATCCATGTCCTCCAGACAGCAGTATTTTCCCAGTCACCCTGTTTTAGTGCACCTCAATTCCTACCTGGCCAAGTTGTTGGTGGCACAGGCCCTCCCTTACCATCTTGTGGACTCCATGGCCTTCAGGCAAAAGATAGGGTGTGTCCAACCAAGGTGGCACATATTATTATTTTGCTGAGATAGCTTACCATGCATGCCACGATTGATACGTGAAGTAGTACCTGTCGCCAGGGGCAATATGTGGCCGAAAAAAAGCTTTGCTCCATTTCTGTTGTTGGTGGGATTTCCCAGCCCGACCTGGGCGGCCTAGTTGGGGCAAAATTCTAATTTGTCGCATTTGATTTTGCAAACACCCTGCAGCCAGCAAGGGCTGCTGGCCAAATTCAAATTAGTTGGTTTGCTTTTGTAACCAGTCTGCAGCCAGCCAGGGCTAATGGCCAAAATGGGTACCTAGTCATCATTATTTTGCTGAGACAGCCTAACCTGCAAGCCACGCTTGATTTGTGGAGTTGTACTTCTAGCCAGGGACAGTACATACTCCATTCATTGCTGCTACTTTCAGCCAGGCCTGGGCCGTCTGGCTGGGGCAAAATTCAACAAATTTATAGTGGTTGCTTTTGCAACCAGCATGTGGCCAGCCAGGGCTGCTGGCCAAAATGAAATTGACTTTATAGCAAACCTGCTACTTCCAGCCAGGCTTGGGCTGCATGGTTGGGGCAAAAGTCAAGTTGATTTTGAAGGTTTCTTAACCTGCTGCTGTACTCAGGCTACTACAACTTCCTCCAGTAAGCCACTATGACATGTTCTGCTAGTAGTTTTAACCAGGTCTACGCATACATAACCCATGCATGCCAGCATCACCAGTGCAGGAACCATATAATTGAATTTTTATGTCAAAATTTCATTCCTTTTCAAGCAGATCCTGACAGCATTTATGGAAGGAGAAGGGATGGAGGAGACTTCACATCTTGATGGCAGCAGTACTGATGTACTCCCCTTCAGGAGCAGTTAGATGAAGAGTGGGACCTGTGGAGGAGGATTTGGAGATGGGCACTATGGAAGAGAGAGGAGACGAGGACCTTACTCAAGGCAACACTGATGAGGATGAGCATGACCAACCTTGGCAGTATGGTACAGAGGTGGAACAATTTGGGCCCTCAGAAAAGCTGGAAAGGATGGCTAGGTGTATGCTTTCTTGCTTGCACAATAACAAGCATATTGTGGGCTTGAAGGAAAGAGAAGAGTACTGGATAGCCACACTCTTAGACCCTTAGTATCAACCCAGTCCGGCCAACTAAACTTTTCAAAAGTTTGCTCAACTCTAGTCTTAAGTCTTCTAGTTCTATTGTGCAGCTCTGCGCAATGGAGGTGGGGAGCCGGCTCTCTGCGCTCCCCTGCCTCAAAATTCCCCGTTGTAGCCCGCCCCATAATGAATATTAAAAAGTATTCACTCTAATGTCGCTAGGACGTGAGCGCCTGCTGGCTCCTGTGGCTGTCACGTCCTAGCGAAGTGAATATGCACTTTTTCATAAATCTGAAATCCAACAATGTTTTTATTTAGACTGACATATAAAACACGAACAATAAATCTTACTCTATGTTCCTTTGCCCTGTTGTGCTTATTATTCCTTTATTTGACACTGTAAAGGCATGAATAACCCCTTTCTTTTCCATTGACCTTTGTATTTGCAAATAAAATGGACAGTACTACCTTATGACATGAATATAACAAGCAATTCTCCTTTCATGTTGTGTGATGTCAATAAAAAAATATAAAAAGACAAAAACTAAAAAACATATTTTTAATTTAATTATAATTAAAATAAACCATTTTGTAATTCAGCAGGCAAAATACTTATCAATAAGCAATAAAACACAAAGCACAGAACCAGACATAGGATGTTATATAGGCAAATGTGCATCTGCTTTACTATGAAGCAACTGATATCTATATGGTTCTGTTTTAATTACCCAATAAGGCCACAGATTGGTAATATATTTAGGTATGGCTACTGTTGAACCATTACCATAGCTGCACCTACAGCAGAATCAACATCCTTTCCATAGACTATAGGAAAAGGGAAGATTCTTTCCACCTCCTGCTTTAAGGCCTCATTCCTTGCCAGTGCGCTTCCGCTCCCAATGATTCGCTCAATTCCAGACTCCTTCAGACGATGAGATGGCAGCATGGAATGAATGTTCTCAATAATGCCGCGGCACAGAGCTCTAGCCACGTGACCAAGTGAAAGGTTGGCGGATGTCAGGTTGGAAACAGAAGCTTGACTGTCCGGAGAATGCCTCTCTCCATACAGTGTAGGACAAATGGTAAGATTAGTGTCATGTACAGACAACGTGGCACTGATCACTTTTGCGTATATGTTGGTGTCAGACGTTTCAAGGCCTGTAAAGAAAAATCACTCTGTGTTTCTTAGGTGCAAAGAAGTCAGATTCAAGTCATAAGCAACATGACATCAAGTACTTACCTTTCCTAACACTTTCAAAGAAGCATTTCCATAGCTGACTAATCCTAAAATTTTATAAGATTGGATTTTCATATGGACAATCACTTGTTCCCCTTGGAGATAATTGCTAACAGAGATCCCTTATCCCATTGCAGTAAAACTCCTTATTCAGATGATCTGAACGTGCTTGTTTAAGGGGTTGTCTTATAAAGTGATATTACATCACTAGTATTATTGACACTTCAATGGGCACTGTCAGATATAAAAACTTTTTATATGTTGTAGATCTTTGCTAAACAATAGTTTTTCTAATATACTTCTATAAAAAAAAAAAAAATCACATTTTATTAAAGAAAACTGCCTTTGAAAATCCCACCACTAGGAGTCCCCATACCTCCTGGTAAACTGATGAGTCTACAGCAGCATGAGCATGTCCAAGGGTCATGGACACCAGATGGATGATTGACAAGGCTGCAGGAGGAACACAGCTTGCAGCAACACTGCTGTAACACAGAGTTTTACCAAAGATGTGCCTCCAGCAAAACTACAACTCCAAGCATACCTGGACAGTCAAAGGATGTCTGGGCATGTTGGAAGTTGTAGTTTTGCAAAAGCTGTAGGCACACAGCTGAAGGGAACACTGCTGCAAAAAAGAGTTATCCAAACACTGTAACTCCAACTATTCCAAAACTACAAGTCCCAGCATTACAGGACTGCCTAAGGATGACACATATGAATGACATAGGAAGATGTGAGTTATACACTCACCATATTGTCTTTCATGGTAGAGTACAGGCAATCTCCAATAATCATTGTGTGTGTACAACATAAAGCCAGAGATGAAAGGGTTACAGAGCAGGGCTCCCAGTAGGCAGAAAGAGGGAGAAGAAGAATTATTACAGTGCAGGCAAGAGAGGGCCATGCCCCTCCCTCTGGGAAGATAAAAAAGAGACAGTGAGCAGTGGTAATATGCAATTTATTAGTGAAATATTCATGATAGAAACATAAAAATTACATGTAGATGATCAGGATGAAGTACTGAGTAACATATAAGTTATTTTTTTTGTGGGAACTGACAGGTACGCTTTAAAACTTTCGACATATCAGGGCGAAATGCTTAGCTGTGCTTGATCTGACACCATGCAAATTGTTATATCTAGTGCCCGATGCTGAGACCCTGATCGATGAAAACTTTTAACATGTCTGTATGAGATGTTAGAGTAACACTTCAACGATCGTGGGGTCCGACCTCTAGGACTACCACCAATCTTGAGAAAAAGCATTGCTGAAGGGCCACAGTGCACTAAAAATCAGTGAAGGGGATGCAGCCCTATTATGCCCCCTTCATTCTCATGATCACTGGGGGTTCCAAACCCACCAACCATAAAGTATTGCCATCACTATGTAAGATGGGAAAACCCATCAAGGGAATGCTGGAAAGTACCACAAACATGATCCTGCCTCTGTACCGGAAAATATAACTTGATGCCCTCATCTGTATGATTTTTAATATTTCCTCCCTTTTTTACTAAGAACTATACAGGTAACATTTATAAGACAATGATACCGCTCATTAAATGTCTTACATCTGTGGATGGTGTCAGAAATTAAAGTGGTATTCCAGAAGCAAAAACAATGTTTCAAATCAACTGGTGCCAGAAAGTTTTACAGATTTGTAAATTACTTCTATTTAAAAATCATAATTCTTTCAGTACTTATCAGCTGCTTTATGCTCCACAACGCTTTACTGTATCAGATTTTTCTGGAGTATTCCATTAACAATACATGGTTTAGGGGGCAGTC
The DNA here is from genome assembly GCF_029499605.1 of Hyla sarda. Taxonomy (NCBI): domain Eukaryota; kingdom Metazoa; phylum Chordata; class Amphibia; order Anura; family Hylidae; genus Hyla; species Hyla sarda. The sequence continues at coordinate 437,089,061 of NC_079190.1, forward strand.
AAGAGGCTAACCTCTTCTTTGGCCTGTACCGGGAATAGTGATGTAACAGCAGAATAGTGAGTGCAGCTCTGGAGGGGACTGGAGGATAAGGCATGATGTGACAGTAGAACAGTGAGTGCTGCTCTGGAGGTGACTAGAGTATAAGACATGATGTAACAGCAGAATAGTGAGTGCAGCTCTGGAGGTGACTGGTGGATAAGGCATGATGAGACAGTAGAACAGTGAGTGCAACTCTTGAGGTGACAAGAGTATAAGACATCATGTAACAGCAGAATAGTAAGTGGGGGAGCACCAGGCAATAGAAGATCACTGGGCCCTGTGTGCCCACGCATGTGCAAGCCAGACCTTTATAGAGGCCCCACCCACATACAATATAATGTATTTCTCCTGTACAGTCTGCTGAGGGTGATAGGAGTGTGGTTGCTTTAATCACAATTCACAGCTCTGTAACATACAGGTTGTAAGTGTAAGTTGTACTGTACTGTACAAGGGCACCGCACCAAGGTACACTTGTACTGTATTCACTGCTGTGCTGCTTGCACTTAGTGAGGGGAAGGAATCAACGTAGCCAATCTTCAGGCACTAGGGTATGCCTGCTTCTCTAGTGCCTGACCCCTGGTTGCACTGAATCCACATATCCTGTAAGTGTACGTCAGTGAGGCAGGCAGCACCAGCATTGAGATTCCCTTCTGGCCGTCAATTACCTGAATGATGATTGGTAATATGGAGAGTAGAAAAAATAGGCGGTTCTTAGGAACGCTACTGTATGAGGGTGTTTAAAATAGAACGTGAGCCCGCAGTTACACAGGACTAACTTTTATTGAAAAAGAAGTCAAACAGAAAAGGGACAACGCGTTTTGGCACACACTTCCTCAGGTCCACAAAATTACTACTGGAAAAACACACATATAGATAAAATAGTTAATGTCTAAAATGAAAATCATGTCTGATAAAATGTCAGAGGGTATACATATATACACAGGAGATTAAAAATGTTTATGAAAACCATGCGTCTATGTGACAGTTAACTCAGATATATTTTAATGGTATGCAATCATATAGTGGCAACAGAAACAGGAGCGTTATGTAATAAGAGACAGAGGGGCATGTACTCACTATTTCGTAGTCCCGGCTGGAGTTCCTGTGTGCTGGCTGTGGGTTGCGAGTCCCGCAACCCACAGCCAGGGACTCGCAACCCACAGCCAGCACACAGGAACTCCAGCCGGGACTACGAAATAGTGAGTACATGCCTCTCTGTCTCTTCTTACATAATGATATATACTCCTCACTTAGCCCTAACCTCCAGCTATGCTTTAATATATGGGCACCAGCTGTTCCATCGGACTCTTGTGGTGCAGATTGAAATATAAATTCATCCTTTAACCTTCTTGCTACACATGGTTTTCACTGTGATTTAGAGTGCTAAACCTTGGTTACTCTTTTAGTTTTTGTTGTCACACACATATGCTGATATATGTCCTCTCATGTTGCACTCCCAAGTCCTGTTTCTGTTGTCACTATATGGTTGCATACCATTAAAATGTATCTGAGTTAACTGCCACATAGACGCATGGTTTTCATAAAAATGTTTTAATCTCCTGTGTATATACAGTGGGGATCAAAAGTTTGGGCACCCCAGGTAAAAAATTGTATTAATCTGCATAAAGAAGCCAAGGAAAGATGGAAAAATCTCCAAAAGGCAGATTAGACATTCTTATAATATATCAACAAAAGTTAGATTTTATTTCCATCATTTACACTTTCAAAATAAGAGAAAACAAAAAAATGGCGTCTGCAAAAGTTTGGCCACCCTGCAGAGTTAATATCTTGTACTGCCCCCTTTGGCAAGTATCACAGCTTGTAAACGCTTTTTGTAGCCAGCCAAGAGTCTTTCAATTCATGTTTGAGGTATCTTTGCCCAATCTTCCTTACAAAAGTCTTCCAATTCTTTGAGATTTCTGGGCTGTCTGTCACGCACTGCTCTTTTAAGGTCTATCCATAGATTTTCAATTATGTTGAGGTCAGGAGATTGTGAAGGCCATGGCAAAACCTTCAGTTTACGCCTCTTGATGTAATCTCGAGGTGAGTTTAGGATCATTATACATTTGTAGAAGCCATCCTCTCTTTAACTTCAGCTTTTTCACAGATGGCATCAAGTTAGCATCCAAAATTTGCTGAAATTTTATTGAATCCATTTTTCCTTCTACTCGTGAGATGTTCCCTGTGCCACTGGCTGCAATACAACTCCAAAGCATGATTGATCCACCCCATGCTCAACAGTTTGACAGTGGTTCTTTTCATTAAATTCTGTTCCCCTTCTTCTCCAAACGTACCTTTGCTCAATTTTAACCTCATCGGTCCACAGAACTTATTTCCAAAATGCATCAGGCTTGTCTATATGTTCATTTGCAAAGTTCAAACGCTGATTTTTGTGGTGAGGACGTAGAAGAGGTTTTCTTCTGATGACTCTTCCATGAAGACCATATTTGTACAAGTATCTCTTTATAGTGGAATAGTGTACCACAACTCCAGTGTCTGCCAGGTCTTTCTGGAGGGATTGTGCAGTCAAACAATGGTTTTGAATTGTTTTTCTCACAATCAATCCTGCAAGCTGTTCTGTCTGATATTTTTCTTGGTCTTCCAGATCTTGCTTTAACTTCCACTGTTCCTGATGACTGCCATTTCTTAATTACATTCCGAACAGAGGATATTGACATCTGAAAACATTTTGCTATCTTCTTATAGCCTTCTTCAGCTTTGTGAGTGTCAACTATTTTCAGTTTCAGATTTCTAGACAACTGCTTAGAAGAACCCATGGTGCTGATTGTTGGGGCAAGGTCAGTTGAGTCTGGGCATTTAAAACCTTCGAGATTGACATCACCTGGTCTTCCCAGATGATGATTGAGAACAATCCATGACACTGGCAGGTCTCAGCTTTACAGAGGGGGCAGTGCATGCTATAAAATCTGCAGGGTGCCCAAACTTTTGCGGAAGCCATTTTTTTGTTTTCTGTTATTTTGAAAGTGTAAATGATGGAAATAAAATCTAACTTTTGTTGACATATTATAAGAATGTCTAATCTGTAATTTGATGCCTTTTGGAGATTTTTCCATCTTTCCTTGGCTTCTTTATGCACATTAATACAAATTTTTACCTGGGGTGCCCAAACTTTTGATCCCCACTGTATGTATACCCTCTGACATTTTATCAGACATGATTTTCATTTTAGACATTAACTATTTTATCGAAATGCGTTGTCCCTTTTCTATTTGACTTCTTTTTCAATAAAAGTTAGTCCTGTGTAACTGCTGGCTCCCCTTCTATTTTATTCACACCTGCATACAGTAGTACTCCTAAGAAACCCCTATTTTTTGTACCCTCCATATTGCCATTTGTTCTCCGTTTCCTCCAGGATGACGGAAAAAAGGGATCGGAGCAGCAGACTGTTTACCATTCCCCCTGAATACCCGCAGACCACACGAGTTTCACTGGCCTTTTTATACCTCCACAAAAGGTCAGTACGGCACCTTGGGTGTTGGTGGTGGGTATTTGCAGTGTCTTTTTATCTACCTTAATTACTTTACTAGGGAGCGCCCGTTTCCCCCCCCCCCATTTTTTCCTTTCTGAATGATGATTCAATTTCAATAGGAGTGTGATAGCCGTCACCACATTCCTGTGAGATCTCAGCATGTACAGGCTGCCTAAAGGTATGTTCACATGGCGGACGTTCCATGTGGAATTTCGCTGAAGAATTCTGCCAGAAATTCCGCCATAATTTATTGCCTATTGATTAGAATAGGATTCCACAGTCCTAGTCAGATAGCAGAATGAATTTTTGAGGAATTGCAGAAATCCTGCTGTGTGAATATACACTAAGAGTGATAGTTATTTTGTATGTGGGCTGGGGTGTCTATAAATAGTGTGTACATGGGGGCCCCATGATCTTCTATTGCCATGGGGCCCCATGAGGTGTTAGTCCACCCTTGTGAGCAATACACGTGTTCAGCCAGAATGCAGCCCCTGGAGCATTGAGCCGATTACCCAGGGCCCCACTGCCGGCATGCAAAAAGCCACGGTCAGTCTGCCAGTGCAGGGGAAATGTAGGGTCATGCAGCAGCCACTCAGATGAATTGTAAATGGTTCTAAAAGAAAGAAAATAACTAAACACTGCTTTTTTGACAATACACAGATTAAAATTTTGTCATATAAAAGCAAAATGTTACTGAATTTCATTGAATTATAGTTGTAAAATCTGTTGGCACAAATAGAAAACCCACAGAAAAGCTTTTTATCCAGAAAAACAGCAGAATGCAGCCACCGTCTTGACAACACATCAGCTCCAGATTACAGGAAATGGGAGATGCTTGGAGACCAGATTGTTCTATCAAATTGTGTTACATCCTTTTCATTTAAAATCAGGTTTCCTGTGCACATTACTGGATTATTTCTATCTAAAAAGCTTCAATGGGAGGATTTTCACGTAAAATACAAAAAAAAAAAAAAAAACTGTCACTATCACACTGCTTATTAAAATAACATCATAATACTGTAATAGAAGAATACCAGAGGGTGTAAAGCCCCCAAAGGACCAGAATGGCTGCAAGTAATATTCAGTGTAACAGGTGTCATATTATTCAAGAAGGTGCTATTATACATTCCAAACCACAGGATGTGTACACACACATACATACTTCCATGTGTACACTGTACCTTCAAATACAGTGACCCCCCCGACCTACGATGGCCCCGACATACGATCATTTCAACATACGATGGCCCCTCAGAGGCCATCGCATGTTGAAGGCAGCATCAACATACGATGCTTTTGTATGTCGGGGCCATCGCATAAACGGCTATCCGGCAGCGCTGACTGCTTCAGCTGCCACCGGATAGCCGTTTACGGTGCCCCCTGTGGTCCGCTGACGATCACTTACCTGTCCTCGGGGCTCCGGCGCGTCCTCTTTGGGATCCCCTCCATCGTCGGCGCTCTCCATCGTCGTCATCACGTCGCTGCGCACGCAGTCCCGTCATCCAATAGGAGCAGCGTGCGTAGCAACGTGATGGCGGCGAGGGAGAGCGAGGATGCCGGGGACACCCCGGGGACGTGGCGACAGCGATGGAAGGCGACATCCAGGGTAGCGGTGACGGTCCGGAGCGTCAGGGACACGTGAGTATAACCTCCAATACCAGTGGTCTTCAACCTGCGGACCTCCAGATGTTGCAAAACTACAACTCCCAGCATGCCCGGACAGCCGTTGGCTGTCCGGGCATGCTGGGTGTTGTAGTTTTGCAACATCTGGGAGGTCCGCAGGTTGTAGACCACTGTCCTATACTTTACATTGCACGGATCCCTCAACATGATGGTTTCAACAAACGATGGTCCATTTGGAACAGATTACCATCGTATGTTGAGGGACCACTGGTATCTGCTTCCCATTAGGGATCGACCGATATCGGTTTTTTAGGGCCGATACCGATAATCGGTGGAGGTTAGGGCCGATAGCCGATAATTTATACTGATATTCCGGTATAAGTTATAGGCTATTTATTCCTCCGCGACACCGCTGCAGATCATTGATTTGAAGCGGGAGCTTTAAATCAATGCACTGCAGTGGCTTTTGCGGTGCCATAGGCCGCCGCCCGCTTCTCTCCCTCTGCCTGTCCGGATGTCCTGAGACCTATCACTGCCACCGCTCCCCCCACTGCCGCACCGCGACCACCCCCCCCCCGACCGTCCCCCCCGGACCCGCAGCACCGCCCCGGCCCCATTGCCTCCCCCATCCCCGGTTTTATAATTACCTGTTCCCGGGGTCCACTCTACATCTGGTGGCCGGTGGCGTCCTCCTGAGCTGTCACTGTGCGCACTGACGGTGACATCACGTCGTGCACGTCACGTCACTCGTCATTGCGCACAGCGTAACGCAGGACGCAGCAGGAGCAAGAAGTAGCGTGGGCCCAGGGAACAGGTAATTATAAAACCGGGGATGGGGGAGGCAATGGGGCCGGGGCGGTGCGGTGTGCGACGCGGTGCGGCGGGTCGGGGGCGGTGCGGGGCATTATCGGCTTATCGGCAAGGTAATTGCCGATACCGATAATGCCCCAAATCGTCATTATCGGCCGATAATATCGGCCATACCGATAATCGGTCGATCCATACTTCCCATAGGCACGTAATCATGACAACGTCTTCTTCAAGAGCCTCTTTTGAATCACCATGGACTTAGCAAATGTATTCTCCATTCTGATGCTTGTTTTGTTTTCTTGGCCACATCTACATGCCTAAATGAGTTTCTGCCATATAACTAGCTGATTAGCTTTTTGTGCTAACAAGTGATTAAGCAGATGTACCTAATAAAGTGGCCATCTTAAATGGGACCTCTAAACTACAGTGCCAGATTAAAGGATATTCAATGTTGGTCAATGCACATGATGCCCGTATATTGTCTAGTTTTCACCAGGTGCTCAATCCAAACACAAACTGGTAGGTCAATTTAATACCTTTTAATCTCTGTGTGTAGATGATATAAGAATGTTAGCAGGTCATTTTTAATGGGTAAGGGGCAAAAATAAATGAAGTGGTTATCCAAAAATAGAAAAACAAGCATAATTTCTTCCAAAAACAGCACCACGCCTGTCTTCAGGTTGTGTGTTGGAATATAACTTCTCTTCAATGTAACTAAGCAGCAATACCACAGACAACCTGTCAGAAGGGAAACAGGCATGTTAATAAGACCATGCCTCATCAGGAATAGTCAGCAGGATTCTGGGCATACTTTTTTTTTTATCAACATAGCCCTTTCTGGCACTGAGTTTTAAGCCTTTTTGTTATTATGCAAGTGAGGTTCAAGTTCCCAGGAGACATTCTCCTTCACAGCAATTTAAAGGGTTAAAACGTAAAAGGTTCCAAATGCAATAAAATAACAAGCTGTTACTTATCTCCCCTTTCTGTTCCCACCCCCATCCTTTGGCATTCTGATGTAACTTCAACAGCGGATGTCACGTGACCGCTGCAGGCAATTTGTGGCCTCGGCGGTCAAGCTTCATATTCCTGCCATTAATGCTCATTGACGGGAGCCATAATACCAGGAGTACAGAGCCTGACTGTCGAGGCAGCTGATTGGCTGAGGTGGTTACATAACGTCCACTGCTAGAGTAACAACGGAGCGCAGATGTCTGACCGCGATCTCGGCTGCGGCACCCCAGGCATCCGGTACACAGAGCAAACTTCACTCTGTATTGGATGACTGGCAATGCGGGGCGGAGGCTCGTAATCTCACGGGGACGCCCCACTTCTGATGCCACGGCCACGCCCCCTCATGCAAGCCTATAGACTTGCATTGAGGGTGTGTGGCCACGACATCACGAGCAGGGCGTGCCCATGAAGTCACAAGCCTCTGGCGCTACACCTGACGCTCTAAACGAATGCCGGGTGCAGCAGGGAGATCGCGGGGGTCCCCAGCGGCGGGACCATCGCGATCAGACATCTTATCCCTTTTCCTTTGGATAGGGGATAAGATGTCTAGGGGCAGAGTACCCCTTTAAAACCTTACCAAAGGTTATATGATCCAGATGTCAAAATGGAAGACAGAACTTCAATATTGTGTTCTGTGAAAGTGAGGTTTATGTACCCATCAAGTACAATAAAATGCAACATTTTGACCTTACATGCGTAAGAAAGACCTTATTGCATCATATTTGATGGGTGAATAAACCTCACATTCACTGAACACGATCTATTGGAGTGCTGTGGTCCATTTTGTTTCACGTACTTTTTGAATTGTATGTAGAAAATATTGTAACCTGAGCCTACTGTAACTTAAGGGACCACTGTGTATTGATGCACCGTAACGGAGACTAAAGGAGGCTTTTGGCATCTGTCAGGTGAATGTAGAGACTAAGCTGAAGTGCACAGAGACTTATATAAATATATCTGCACTATTCACCAGACAATGTATATGTATAGATAATTCTGCTATTACCTAACTCTGACGTCCATTGAGTTAACATTGTGACGAAGGAAGCAAAAACATTCCCTCCATTCAGAGAAGCCGCAACTGCCAAATACCGATCCTTGAAGTAAGGAAAATATGTCACAGCTTGAGGAGGACTAGGATGGTCTTCAGGCTGGAATCCCCCCGGCATGGAGAAGGTCAGCTGAGCAGATGTGCTTATATTCATGACTTTAAAATTAGAAGAACATTGAGGAAGAATTTAATTCTTACAGCAAAATTCTATACAGAGAAAGCCATCATAGAATGGAACCAATGGAGCCTACATCACACTGAAAATCTCCAGTTTGCTAAAGTGTAGCATAAATGAACTCAGCCTAAGGCCTTAAAGGGGTACTCGCACCCTAGACATCTTATTGTCTTATTATCCTTTGGATAGGGAATAAGATGTCTGATCCCAGACATTATTGCATGCAGGACCCACCTGTTTTTTCACCGGAACCGCTGGAGGGTCTGAGTCGCGACTACGGGAACGGAAGTCTGTGGCGTCAGGACTCCCCCCCCCCGTGTGACGTCACGCCCCCTCCCATAGAATTGCATTGAGGGGACGGGCGTGATGTCACACAGGGGCGGAGACCTGATGTCACGGACTTCCGTTCCCGTAGTCACGACTCAGACCCTCCAGCGGTTCAGGTGAAAAAACAGGTGGGTGCCGCATGCAATAATGCGGGATCCCCAGCGGCGGGACCCCCGCGATCAGACATCTTATCAGACATCTTATCCCCTCCTTTGGATAGGGGATAAGATGTCTAGGGTGGGAGTACCCCTTTAAATTTAGATCTGATTTTGGGAGATGCTACAGGTACTATATGATGCTAAGGCAGCTGAAGTATTCTGATAAAAAGAAAGATGTCCAGCAAACTACATGATCCAATAAAACTTCTTGCTTAATTATGTCAGGTTAAAGGCATGTTCACATACAGTGGCGCAAAAAAGTATTTAGTCAACCACCAATTGTGCAAGTTCTCCCACTTAAAAAGATGATAGAGGTGTGTAATTTTCCTCATAGTTATACCTCAATTATGAGTGACAGAATGGGGGGAAAGAATACAGGAAATCACATTGTAGGATTTCTAATGAATTAATTGGTAAATTCCTCGGTAAAATAAGTATTTGGTCACCTACAAACAAGAAAGATTTCTGGCTCTCACAGACCTGTAACTTCTTCTTTAAGAGTCTCCTCTGTCCTCCACTCGTTACCTGTATTAATGGCTCCTGTTTGAACTTGTTAACAGTATAAAAGACACCTGTCCACAACCTCAAACAGTCACACTCCAAACTCCACTATGGCCAAGACCAAAGAGCTGTCGAAGGACACCAGAAACAAAATTGTAGACGTGCACCAGGCTGGGAAGACTGAATCTGCTAACGGCAAGCAGCTTGGTGTGAAGAAATCAACTGCAGATTTCAGTGGCTGGGGGCCGCCGCTAATAGCCAGCATGCGGCGTTCCCAATTGCCGCGGCTGGCTATTAACCCTTTAGATTGCCGTTGTCAAAGCTGACAGCGGCGTCTAAAGGGGCATGTGAATGCTCCCTGGAGGGCTAGTGGGGTTGATTTCTCTCGAGTATGGAAATACCTCATATGAGGATGTAAAGTGATCTGCGGGTGCACTAGAGGGCTCAGAAGGGAAGTAGCGACATCAGGCTTTTGGAAAACGAATTTTGCTGAAATGGTTTTTGGGGGGCATGTTGCATTTAGGAAGCCCCCATTGTGCCAGAACAGCGAAAAACACCCCACATGGCACACTATTTGAGGGAAACTACACCCCTCAAGGAACATAACATGGGGTGCAGTGAGCATTTACACCCCACTGGCGTTTAACAGATCTTTGTAACAGTGAACGGTGCAAATGAAAAATTACATTTTTCATTTTCACGGACCACTGTTTAAAAAATCTGTCAGTCACCTGTGGGGTGTTAAGGCTCACTATACCCCTTATTACGTTCCGTGAGGGGTGTTGTTTCCAAAATGGGGTCACATGTGGGTATTTAAATTTTTGCGTTTATGTCAGAACAACTGCCACCCCTGTGCAAATCACCAGTTTAGGCCTCAAATGTACATGTGCGCTCTCACTCCTGAGCCTTGTTGTGCGCCCGCAGAGCATTTTACGCCCACATATGGGGTATTTCTGTACTTGGGAGAAATTGTGTTACAAATTTTGGGGGAATATATTTTCTATTACCTCTTATGAAAATGAAAAGTATGGGGAAAAAATATAAAAAAAATTGACACTAACAGGCTGGTGTAGACCCCAACTTTACATTTTCATAAGGGGTAAAAGCCCTCCAAAATGTGTAGCGCAATTTCTCCGAGTACAGAGATACCCCATATGTGGCCCAAAACTGTTGCCTTGAAATAAGAAAGGGCTTTGAAGTGAGAGAGCGCCATGCGCATTTGAGGCCTAAATTAGGGATCTTTGTAGGGGTGTACTCGGATGCAAGCGTTTCACTTGCCTCCTCCACCAAATATACTGTACACCAGTTTTCCCCAAACAGAGTGCCTCCAGCTGTTGCAAAACTTACCACATTCCTGAACAGTCAATGCCTGTCCAGCAATACTGGGAGATGTTATTTTGCAACAGCTGGAGGCTCCGTTTTGGAAAAACTGACGTACAAAACCTTTTTAATTTTTATTGGGGGGGGGGGGGCTGACAGTGTAAGGGTGTAGTGTATATGCAGTGTTTTACTCTTTATTTAGGGTTAGTGTAGTGTAGTGTTTTTAGGGTACATTCACACGGGCGAGGTTTACAGTGAGTTTCCCACTGCAACAGAAAATTTGCCGCATTTCAAACTTGAAGCGGGAAACTTGCTGTAAACCCCCGCCCGTGTGAATGTACCCTGTACATTCACTTGGGGGGGGGGGGGGGAACTACAACTCCCAGCATGCACCGACAGACCGTGCATGTTGTGTGTTGTAGTTATGCAGCTAGAGGCACACTGGTTGGGATTGGGAAACACTGAGTTAGGTAACAGACTACCACAGTGTTTCCGCACCACTGTCTGTTTCCTATCTCAGTGTTTCCCAACCCGTGTGCCTCCAGCTGTTGCAAAACTACAGCTCCCAGCATGCATGGTCAGGCAGTGTCAGTGCATGCTGGGAGTAATAGTTTTGCAACAGCAGGAGGCACACGGGTTGGGAGACACTGAGTTAGGAAACAGACAATGTTTCCCAACCAGTGTGCCTCCAGTTGTTGCAATGCTACAACTCCCAGCATACCCAGACAGCCAAAGGGCTTGTTGGGAGTTGTAGTTATGCAACAACTGGAAGAGAACAGTTTGGAGACCATTGTGTAGTGACCAGACTTTAACTTCAAGCATGCCCAGACTGCACAGGCATGCTGGCAGTTGAAGTTCGGCAACATCTGAAGGGCCCGATGTTGCTGAACTACAACTCCCAGCATGCCTGCGGGATGCCTGCGGAATGATTTCAGCAGGCATCCCGTTCCGATCCCCGTCCAGCTAGCAGCGGGGATCGAAATTCCCACGGGCGTACAGATACGCTCTTGGTCCTCAAGTACCAGGACACAAGGTCGTATCCATAAGCCCGTGGTCCCCAACAGGTTAAAATATAACAATATGTATCCCGTACGGTAAATTACATAAATGTAAAAATAAAAATACCAAACCACAGAATTGCAATTTTTATAATATCCCAGAAAAAAAGTTAAAAGCAATTAAAAAGTCAGATCAATACCAAAATGGTACCGATACAAAAAAAAGCTGACTATGGCGCAAAAAATTTGCCCTCATACAGCCCCGTATTCGGAAGAAAAAAAAAAGCTACAGGGGTCAGAGAATGGCAATTAAAAAAAAAAATCTAAAAAGTTCAGATTTTTTTTTAAATTAGTAAAACATGACGGAAACAATAAAAATCTGGTATTGATGTAATCAGGACAACCTAAAGTATCAAAATGACATGTTAGCTCAACCACAAGGTAAATGGCGTAGAAAAGAAAACCACCAAATTTGCTAAATTATCTTTTACTATTTCAATTTCACTTCGCCAATATTTGTATTTATTTTTTGTTTCAGAGAATATGTTATGGAAAAATGAAAAGGTATCATTATAGTAGTTAGTTATGGCTATTATAGGGCGAGGAGGAAAAAAATGAGAGTGTAAAAGCAAAAATTGGCCGGGACAAGTGGATCGTCATAAGGGACAAGTAGATTTTGCTCATTTTTAGTCCCGTGGACAAGTAGTTTTTTATTAAATTTCCATACCCCTGAGATAACCAAAGTAGAACTTTTTGATAAAAATTCAACTGGTCGTGTTTGGAGGAGAAAGAATGCTGAGTTGCATCCAAAGAACACCATACTTACTGTGAAGCATGGGGGTGGAAACATCATGCTTTAGGGCTGTTTTTCTGCTAAGGGACCAGGACAACTGATCCGTGTAAAGGAAAGAATGAATGGGGCAATGTATGGTGAGATTTTGAGTGAAACCCTCCTTACATCAGCAAGGGAATTGAAGATGAAATGTGGCTGGGTCTTTCAGCATGACAATGATCCCAAACACACTGCCCAGGCAACAAAAAAGTGGCTTCGTAAGAAGCATTTTAAGGTCCTGGAGTGGCCTAGCCAGTCCCCAGATCTTAACTCCATAGAAAACCTTTGGAGGGAGTTGAAAGTCCATGTTGCCAAGCGACAGCCCCAAAACATCACTGCTCTAGAGGAGATCTGCATGGAAGAATGGGCCAAAATACCAGCAACAGTGTGTGAAAACCTTGTGAAAACTTAGAGAAAATGTTTGACCTCACAACAAAAGGTATATAACAAAGTATTGAGATTAACTTTTGTTATTGACCAAATACTTATTTCCCACCATAATAAGCAAATAAATTCTTAAAAAATCAGACAATGTGATTATGGATTTTTTTTCTCATTATAGCTCTCATAGTTGAGGTATACCTATGATGAAAATTACAGGCCTCTCTCATCTTCTTAAGTGGGAGAACTTGCACAATTGGTGGCTGACTAAAAAGTTTCTTGCCCCACTGTAGTCAGGACAAACACATGAATAGGCCTGATGCCTTTTAACAGTTCTCTTAAAGGATAAGTCTCATGTTCAAAAACTTATCCCCTATCCAAAGGATAGGGGATAAGTTTTAGATCACGGGGGGTCAGAGCGCTGGAGCCCCCCACGATCTCCTGTTTGGAGCCCCCGTGCGCTAGCACAGGAGCGCGTCATGACCCCTGCCCGAAGTGGAGGCCGCCACACCCCCTCCATATAGTTCTATGGGAGAGCTATTCGGCAATCTTCGGCTCTCCCATAGAGCTTTGGGCGGGTTGTCGTGACGCTCTCCTGTGCTAGTGCACGGGGGCTCCAAACAGGAGAATGCGGGGGGCCCCAGCACTCGGACCCCCCCCCCCCCCGATCTAAAACTTATCCCCTATCCTTCAATTAGGGGATAGGTTTTTGAGCATGAGACTTGTCCTTTAATCTTAGACTATAACAGCGAGGGTTAAGTGCCCATCTTAAATACTTCCCCACCATCCCCCCCCCCCCTGCCAAATCCCATGACTCAAACATGAAATACAATATAATACAAATAATCTATACAAAGGAATTGTATGACATATATAAAAAACAGAAACGTATAAATAAATGTATTTTTGTTTTGGTTTGTTTGTTTCTTATTATATTATATTAGCATATAGGTATACGGAAATCTGCATGGAGACATGGCTCCCAAGATAGATATCTGTGGTCTAATAATCCTGGAGGTAAACAGACCGACAGGACATTGTTATTGGGGGAATTAATAATGAGTAGTAGAGTCTGTGAGGATTCTGCCAATGTGGTTAGTAAAGTGCCATGCTGGCACACAGCCATAATCACAATGAATATTACACTGATAATTGTGGATCGGAGAATTATATCTGTATTGTTTGTATTAGTAACTGCAATATCTATGAGCTGGAACAGACCTAAGATGTGCCTACTATTTATGCTAGTGTTGCAGTGAAACTACAACTCCCAGCATGCCTGGACAGTCACTTTGTGTATGGAGAGCACCAGGCTGCAGGGCAGGAAATTGCAGGGGGTCTCAGTGGTCGGACCCTCCGCGATCAGACACTTATCCCCTATTCTGTGAATAGAGGATGAGTACTTATGTACCAGAGTTCCCCTTTAAGCATGTTGTCTTGTCAAGCAAACCCCTTACCCTATGCTTTGTTAAGCGTTTAGATATCATTGTGGAGGATAGCTTGATTTAGAGTCCTTGTTATTAGCTAAAACGGAATATTACATCATGAACGGTTATTCTACTGAATGTACAACAAAATATACTGCTGGCCACAGCTTCCCCCAAAATGAAAAGTGTTATCCCAAGATCAAAAGTTATCCCCTATCCACAGGAGTGGTGGTCTGACCACTGAGATTGTCTGTGTGGCTTCCAAACATTAATATTCCCATAAGGAATGTATAGAGCAGAGGTGATACAACTACATTTAGCGAGTCAGGTGACCGTTTGAGCTGAACGCTGAGGCCTGGTTCACACCTAGCAGCCGCACTGCTGTCTGTTATAGAACATTAATAACCTTATAGTAAGTCACAGGGTAAAACGAAGTGTGTTGGATTTATCCTAAATACTGCCACACACTGTGCTCCTGAATATAATCCTGTCACATGCTGTGCCCATGAATACTGACACACACTGTGCCCCTGAATATAATACTGTCACATGCTGTGCCCATGAATTCTGACAGACACTGTGCCCCTGAATATAATACTGTCACATGCTGTGCCCATGAATACTGCCCCACACTGTGCCCCTGAATATAATACTGTCACATGCTGTGCCCATGAATACTGACACACACTGTGCTCCTGAATATAATACTGTCACATGCTGTGCCCATGAATACTGCCACACACTGTGCCCCTAAATGTAATACTGCAACATATCGTGCCCCTAAATATAATACTGCCACACACGGTTCCTCTGATTATAATGCCACACACTGTGCCCCTGAATATAATACTGTCACATGCTGTGCCCATGAATACTGACACACACTGTGCCCCTGAATATAATACTGTCACATGCTGTGCCCATGAATACTGACACACACTGTGCTCCTGAATATAATACTGTCACATGCTGTGCCCATGAATACTGACAGACACTGTGCCCCTGAATATAATACTGTCACATGTTGTGCCCATGAATACTGCCCCACACTGTGCCCCTGAATATAATACTGTCACATGCTGTGCCCATGAATACTGACACACACTGTACTCCTGAATATAATACTGTCACATGCTGTGCCCATGAATACTGCCACACACTGTGCCCCTAAATGTAATACTGCAACATATCGTGCCCCTAAATATAATACTGCCACACACGGTTCCTCTGATTATAATAATGCCACACACTGTGCCCCTGAATATAATACTGTCACATGCTGTGCCCATGAATACTGCCCCACACTGTGCCCCTGAATATAATACTGTCACATGCTGTGCCCATGAATACTGACACACACTGTGCCCCTGAATATAATACTGTCACATGCTGTGCCCATGAATACTGACACACACTGTGCTCCTGAATATAATACTGTCACATGCTGTGCCCATGAATACTGCCACACACCTTGCCCTTGAATATAATACTGCCACATGCTGTGCCCATGAATACTGCCACACACTGTGCCCCTGAATATAATACTGTCACATGCTGTGCCCATGAATACTGCCACACACCGTGCCCCTGAATATAATACTGTCACATGCTGTGCTCATGAATACTGCCACACACTGTGCCCCTAAATGTAATACTGCAACATATCGTGCCCCTAAATATAATACTGCCACACGGTTCCTCTGATTATAATAATGCCACACACTGTGCCCCTGATTTTAATACTGCCACACACTGTGCTCCTAAATATAATACTTATGTAAAAGCTTTTTTGATCTATACAAAAAGCTTTTGAAAGGTGTCCCGGACAATCGGAAGGGTGGGGCATAGGGTCTGCAAGGCCTCTCTCTGCTTACATCAGTGCTGCACGTCTGCACTGCGCCGTAGTACACTTTGACAGAGCATGCGCAGTAAAACTACATAGGGTTGCTGCTGGCAGGCGAACTCTGTGTGTCATAGGCTATGCAGAGAGAGGTATTGTAGCCCTACTGCAATGTGTGGGCAGCTTCACAAGTGTTTTTGTATGTGACAAATGCACTGTAACATGTACTATACAGGGTGAGCACGTCTGCTATTCACACTTAATAGTACAACAAGCTGTGAGAACATTTATCTCAGCATTAAAGTAACTAAAGTGTAGTTGCATGTTTCCAGGGATTAGAACTGGATTATAGGTTTACGTTAGTCGCAGTTCTAGTGTATTCTGTATCTTTATACCAGAGGCATACTGAATCATATACGATCTATGGCTCTAGATCTAATATATTGGGTGTAAATACACTGCAGTTTATCCGTACCTGCGTCTGTGATTTCAGGTGATGCACTGTAGACTGAACACTGGAAATCTCCTAAAGCAACACCAACTTCTGCCCCCTGAGGGATTCCACACCACTCATAGGAAGTCTTCCCAGCTATACACCCAGCATCCAGGACATTGGGGAGAAGATGTACAGGAAAACCCCACTCCTGTAAACTAATATGGGGAGAGAATCAATGAAATTAATAAAAATGAACACACAATAAAACAAAAACAAAAAAAAGTAATAAAAATGAACCATAGAAAAGAATACAATATATTACTCTTTAAAATACTCTTTATATTACTTTCATGGAGAATTACAACACAACATGTCTGAACCTATGAATAGTAGGGGTGTGAATCGCCAAGAATTTGGCGATACGATTCGGTTGGGGGCGCAATCCACCCCACCAGGGAGCATTCACAGATCCCTTTAGACGCCGCTGTCAGCTTTGACAGCGGCGATCTAAAGGGTTAATAGCCAGCCACAGCGATCGCCGCATGCTGGCTATTAGCGGCGGCCCCCAGCTACTGAGAACAGCCGGGGGCTGCAGAGTATGGAGCGGGCACGAGTCCGGAGCCCGCTCCATACACACTGCAGAGCACCGCATGCTGGATACTAGCGGCGGTGATACATCAGCGGCCCCCGGCTACTGCAATCAGCCGGGGGTCGCAGAGTACAGAGCAGGCACGAGCCCGCTCCATACACCCAGAGCGCTGCCGCGTCGGATCCGGGCTGCCCGGCTCCACAAACGTGGAACTTGTATCTCCTGATGCCCGGGACATGCTGTTCCGGGCGTCAGGAGATACAAATTCCACATCCCTAAAAGGATCGATTCAAAAATATTTTGAATTGATTCAGTATCGCCAAGTGAAAAATCGCGCGAATCCATTTTTCTTACATCCCTAATGAATAGCAAAACAACTAGTGATGCATCCCCACACTGTAGTGATGAATCCCCATACTCATTCATTACTTGGCAGATGTTCTATTTTGGACTATGAGCGACAACGTTTGGAGAAGCGCCTTGTTCCTAATACTACAATACAAAAAGTTATTAATATTCTATCCCCAGCATTGCTCCATTATATCGTTTTACAACAATAGCGTCTTTTGTCCTTATTCCCCATTATTTGTTTTACTAGGTCACTAGCAGTACTATCTTTACATCTGTTCTGTTTATATAATAGATCTATTTAGGGATGTCCCGATACCATTTTCTTAAGACCGAGTACCGACACTTTAATTCTAGTACTCGCCGATACCAAGTACGAGTACTTTTATTTTAAAGGGAATCTGACACCAGGGTGATGCGCCTTGTGGCGCTGCTTACCGTGCTGATATGTGAGTCCTTGTTGTGTACAATGGAGGAGGCTGTTGTAGTATGAGCCAAGATTTCTCTCTTCTCCATAGAAAGCAGCCCCCCCCTTATAAACAGCAGCCCCCCTCCTCTTATAGACAGTACTCACATGCGGCTGTCCTCGGGTGTTGCCGCTCCGCTGTCCCGCTCTCCCGATCGCATCAAGTCGTCCTATAGAGGAGCATGTGACATACACGTCACTCTGCTTCCTCCGTAGCGTTACGCTGGGCGCAGGGGAGGAGGAGGAGTGATGTGTATGTCACATGCTCCTCCATAAGACGCCATGAACATCGGGAGAACGGGACAGCGGAGCGGGGCCGCACAGCAGCAGGTATCAAACATGGTATTGGGGGCATTAAACGAGTTCCCGATACCATGCAAATGTAGAGTATCGGCCCCGATACTGATACTAGTATCGGTATCGGGACATCCCTAGATGTATATAATAACCATCGTAATTATTTTATGGTTTAAAGGGGTACTTCGCTGCTCAGCATTTGGAATAAACTCTTCCGAACGCTGGAGCCGCGAGCTTGTGACATCATAGCCCCACCCCCTCATGATGTCACACCCCGCCCCCTCAATGCAAGTCTATTGGAGGGGGCGTGACAGCGTGACATCATGAGGGGGTGGGGCCATGACGTCATAAGCTCCTGGCACCAGCACCAGTTTGTTCCAAATGCTGAGAAGCAGAGTACCCCTTTAATATAATCTTGTCCTAGAGTCCTCAGCTGTTTCATGCAGTTTTATGTCAGTAGCAAAAACAATCTCCTGCATTATCCCAAACTGCGTGGTTACAATATAATCAGGAAGTGTTCTGAAAGGAAAGTTCGGCATTACAGCACTGTTCAAGTGACATTTAAGCCTTCCTGCAGGGGTGTAGGTCAGGAGAGTTTCCTGATCTGTATGTTTAATAGAAGGCTGAAACATATAGCACTGCATAAGCATAGAGTGACAAATGTCAACACTAATCTATCAGGTGAATGGAGCCATATTGATATCTTTGACATCTAGATCAGGAGTTTTTCCACCACAAAAGTATGTCATAAGACAGTGTAAACATAGTCATAAAGGGGTACTCCGATATTAGGTAAAAAATAAAAATACTGCAGAAGCACATAGCATTGCATACCTGTCTGCCCCTGTTCTGAAACCACCAAAATCTATTTGTTTTAGGGGTCTTAGTGCTGTACTTACTGGTTGAGTAGTTGCTCAGTAGTACAATTTCTAGAAAGCATTGTTTACCCTCAGCTTTTCTTTACGGTACTCTCACCCCGCCTGCTCCTCTCCCACAGCAACAGTTCCACACCCAAAGCTGTTGCAGAACATTTCATTTCACAGCAGACTATCTCACATTGAGGTTGCAGCACCTGATATATACATTCCCTGTCTCCTCCTCTGTCTGTGGCATCATGTGTAAACACGTTTCATTCTCCCTAAATTTCCTAATAAAGATATATATATGTATATCTGCACACGACAGAAAGATGATACCATAGGCTGTAGGACAGGGGTTCTCAACCAGGGGTACGCGTACATGCATTGACCAGTATTTGTCAGCGCAGAGCGGGAACTGGACACGGCAGTCGCCGCGGCAGCTCACTATATTGTACGGCGGCCAGAGCTGCGGCCACTTTACAAGAGCTGCAGTGGCTGCCGGGCCTGATGTGTGACATCCATGACGTTGCGCGGAGGTGCCGGCACAGCGCAGAAGGACGTCACCCTTCAGTGCGGCCCTCCGACTCCAGGGTGTTATTGTATGTATCTCATATATTGGCCCAGGGGGATCGGAGGGGGGAAATAATGGCAAAAGGGGACCAGAGGGAGGGGGGAATAATGGCACAATGGGATTAATATGGAGGGGGGTAATCATTATCCCCCCCCACTTCCTCTTAATCCCCTTGTGCCATTATTCCCCCCACCCTCTGATCCCCTTTTACCATTATCCAATTATGGCAAAAGGGGATCAGAGGGAGGGGGGAATAATGGCACAAGGGGATTAAGTATCGCATTAGAAAGGTAAGCACAACGTCATAATGAAATTAAGTACTTTTATGACTTATTTTGTCCGTGGGTACCCCTCGTGCGTAAGTTCCGCGCGAGGGGTACCCGCGGACATACTTTTGCGAAAAAGGTTGACAACCACTGCTGTAGGGGCTGCTCAGTGGTCATGACATCACTCAGGGGGTGGGGCTGAAGCTTAGAGACAACATCCAGCCACACTTCCTGAGACAGGAGAGGATAATGCGTTGTCCCGAGAGAGAGAGGAAGGAGTCAGGCAGCAAAGACAACATCACTTTGACAACTAAATGACTTCACAACTTCCTGTCAAGGGCAAAAGTATGCTGAAACCAGTACAATTTATATTAGTAAGCTATATACTTTGGAGTGAATGTCTTAATTAAATACAATTTTCTGAAACCGGAATACCCCTTTAAAGGTCTTATTACATGGTGCAATTAATTGGCGTAATAGGCCAACCTTACCTTGTTTAAATGGCCTAGTAGTCAGCCAACGTGATCCCAACTTTTATGCAGGCTTAAAAAAATCATCATTTATTGATATCTTATCTCCCAGTGTAAAAAGTGGATGTGCAGTGGATAATGAAATAAATAAAGAACCCAATATGGCTGTTTTCACACTATAAAGTTCTTCAGTTTTAAAGAGCCGTTATAATGTTCTGTTATGAAAACCCTTAAAATCAGATGTTTAACGTTGTTAAAGGGGTACTCTGGTGGAAAACTTTTTTTTTAAATCAACTGGCGCCAGAAAGATAAATAGATTTGTAAATTACTTCTATTAAAAAATCTTAATCCTTCCAGTACTTATTAGCTGCTGAATACTACAGAGGAAATTATTTTCTTTTTGGAACACAGTGCTCTCTGCTGACATCATGAACACAGTGCTCTCTGCTTACAGCATATGTTTTCTATGGGGATATTCTCCTACTCTGGACAGTTCCTAAAATGGACAGAGATGTCAGCAGAGAGCACTGTGGTCATGATGTCAGCAGAGAGAACTGTGTTCCAAAAAGAAAATAATTTCCTCTGTAGTATTCAGAATCTAAGTACTGGAAGGATTAAGATTTTTTTAATAGAAGTAATTTACAAATCTGTTTAACTTTCTGGCACCAGTTGATAAAAAAAAAAAAAAAAGTTTTCCACCGGAGTACCCCTTTAAATCCCATACGGCCATTACAAAATCCCATTAAAGTCTATGGTATTTTTACATTATCCTTTTTAACCCATCATAGCCCGTTATTAACCCCTTAAGGACCAAGGACGTACCGGTACGTCCTTGGTCCTGCTCTCCTGATATAACGCGGGGTTACACAGTAACCCTGCGTCATATCACGGCGGGCTCGGCGTCATAGTGATCGCGGCGCCGCGCGCTATTAACCCTTTAGTCGCGAGGCTAAAAGTGAAAGTTGCTGGCTAGCTCAGTTGGGCTGTTCGGGATAGCCGCGGCTAATCGCGGCATCCCGAACAGCTGACAGGACAGCGGGAGGGCCCCTACCTGCCTCCTCGCTGTCCGATCGCCGAATGACTGCTCAGTGCCTGAGATCCAGGCATGAGCAGTCATGCGGCAGAATCGTTGATCACTGGTTTCTTATGAGAAACCAGTGATGAATGATAAAGATCAGTGTGTGCAGTGTTATAGGTCCCTATGGGAGCTATAACACTGCAAAAAAAAGTGAATGAATATCATTTAACCCCTCCCCTATTAAAAGTTTGAATCACCCCCCTTTTCCAATAAAAAAAAAAAACACAGTGTAAATAAAAATAAACATATATGGTATCACCGCGTGCGGAAATGTCCGACTTATAAAAATATATCATTAATTAAACCGCTCGGTCAATGGCGTGCGCGCAAAAAAATTCCAAAGTCCAAAATAGTGCATTTTTGGTCACTTTTTATATCATTTAAGTCCTATCAATGCAAAACTGTTACCGTTAAAAACATCAGATCACGGCGCAAAAAATGAGCCCTCATACCGCCCCATACACGGAAAAATAAAAAAGTTATAGGGGTCAGAAGATGACAATTTTAAACGTATTCATTTTCCTGCATGTAGTTATGATTTTTTCCAGAAGTCCGACAAAATCAAACCTATATAAGTAGGGTATCATTTTAATCGGATGGACCTAGAGAATAAAGAGAAGGTGTCATTTTTACCGAAAAATTTACTATGTAGAAACGGAAGCCCCCAAAAGTTACAAAACGGCGTTTTTTTTTCAATTTTGTCGCACAATGATTTTTTTTTCCCGTTTCACCGTAGATTTTTGGGCAAAATGACTGACGTCATTACAAAGTAGAATTGGTGGCGCAAAAAATAAGCCATCAAATGGATTTTTAGGTGCAAAATTGAAAGAGTTACGATTTTTTAAAGGCAAGGAGCAAAAAACGAAAATGCAAAAAACGGAAAACCCCCCCCGGTCCTTAAGGGGTTAATAACGGACGTTATTTTGTGACAGGAGAAAAATAGTGCATGTACCGTTTTTTTCTCCCGTCACAAACAACATCCGTTATTAATAACGGGCTATGACGGGTTAAAAAGGGTAATATAAAAATCCCATAGACTTTAATGGGATTTTGTAACGGCCATTTTTAAGGGTTTTCATAAAGGAACATTATAACTGCTCTTTAAAACGGAAGAACTTTATAGTGTGAAAACAGCCTAGGCTCAAATGAATGATGTCACACCACAACTTACATATCCATGTTCCAGGTTTTGGTTCTGGTATTAAAATATCCCCAGCTAGCAGCATTCTGCACAGACATCAGAGGTTTCTGCAGTCCGCACACCATTGAGACAACATAGTCCTGGATTGTTCCAGCCGCATCATATTGCTGAAGGAATTCCGGCCTGGGCAAAACATATAATGTCATACATGTCATAAAACACTGATCGGTGTAGGTGCACTTGCTTTGCTCTCAACCAGTTTTGAATAGGTCACATTTCTCTATACTGTATAGCAGTGGTTTCCAAACTTTGTACCTCCAGATTATGCAAAACTACAACTCCCAGCATGCCCGGACAGCCAACGGCTGTCCGGGCATGCTGGGAATTGTAGTTTTGCAACATCTGAAGGTCCACAGTTTTAAGACCACTGGTGTATAGGGTCACTATGATTAAAGGACATCTGTAGTACAATATAACTTATCCCCTATCCGAAGGATAGGGGATAAGTTATAGATCGCGGGGGGTCCGAGTGCTGGGGCGCCCCGGGATCTCCTGGACGGACAGTATGCTGGAAAGGGGGCGTTCTGTCCCCGCATGACGCTGCGGCCGACAAACCCCCTCTATGTACCCCATAGAGATACATGGAGGGGGCGTGTCTGCTGCGGCTTTCTGCTGGGGACGAAACTTCACTTCCGGCAGACTGCTGCGGCCCTGTACAGGAGATCCCGGGGGGCCCCAGCACTCGGACCCCCGCGATCTATAACTTATCCCCTATCCTTTGGATAGGGGATAAGTTAATTTGCGCTGGAGTACTCCTTTTAAAACGCATGTGACAACACTACAGCCTTGTTCGCTTCTGTGATTTGCCTTTAGGCACAGTGTGATGTACAGATACAAGATCAAACTATGACGGCTACTTGACTGACTACCCTGGTGATACATAGTTCTGTCAGTATTTATAAGTCCTGCCACAACAGACATATATGGGGGAGATTTCACAGTTGCCAATAGCAACCAATCAGATCGCTTCTTTCATTTTGCAGAGGCCTTGTTAAAAATGAAAGAGGCAAGCTGATTGGTTGCTATGGGTAATCTCCCACTATAGTCCACAAAAAAGAACAGTTGGATCCGGCAGATGAAATTAAAGGGGTACTCTGGTGGAAATTATTTTTTTTTTATGAACTGGTGCCAGAAAGTTGAACAGATTTGTAAATTACTTCTATTAAAAAATCTTTACCCTTCCAGTACTTTTTAGCAGCTGTATGCTACAGAGGAAATTCTTTTCTTTTTGCATTTCTTTTTTGTCTTGTCCACAATGCTCTCTGCTGACACCTTTGTCCATGTCAGGAACTGTCCAGAGCAGTGTAGGTTTGCAATGGGGATTTTCTCCTGCTCTGGACAGTTCCTGATACAGGCAACAGGTGTCAGCAGAGAGCACTGTGGAAAAGACAAAAAAGAAATTCAAAGAGAAAAGAAGAAGTTCCTCTGTAGCATGCAGCTGCTAAAAAGTACTGGAAGGGTAAAGATTTTTTAATAGAAGTAATTTAGAAATCTGTTTAACTTTCTGGCAGTAGTTGATTAAAAAAATTTTTTTCCACCGAAGTATCTCTTTAAAATGTTTCGCTTTATTTAAAATATACATGCATTAAAGAAGATAATGCATAGCATTACCGGAACACAGATGCATTTCTGGCGCATAGGAGTTGTGTAGTCTGACCACAGTGCTGCCACCTCTGTCCGTGTCAGGAACTGTCCAGAGCAGGAGGAAATCCCCATAGCAAACCTATGCTGATCTGGACAGTTCCTGACATGGACCGTGGTGTCAGCTGAGAGCACTGTGGTCAGACTGGAAAGAACTATACATCTTTCTATGTAGCATACAGCAGCTGATAAGTACTGGAAGGATTAAGATTTTTTTTAATAGAAGTAATTTCCAAATCTGTATAACTTTCTGGCACCAGTTGATTTGCAACATTTTTTTTTTTTACACGTCATCTTTGCTCCGGTCCCCTGTGGCTTCTCACCTCTTCTCCGAGCAGTAAAATCCTTTGACCTTAATTTCCGAAAGGTGTACAGTATAATAAAAAATAAAAAAAAAAACAACAACTGTTTTTCCCATAAAAAGTGTTTCTATTGGGTAAAAACAAACAAAACACAATTGAATGGTATAACTTCGATTGAAATGACCTGAGCAACAGAATTAACATGTTGTAGAAATCACATAATTAACGCTGTAAAACATCCTTGAAAAAAGCTTTGCAGAATTGCTTTTTCCCACCCATCAGAGAAGTAATTTAATGGATAGCTACTTTCTTCCAAAAACAGCACCACACGTGTCCTCAGGATGTGTTTGATATAACAACTTGGCTCCATTCACTTCAATGGAACTGAGCTGCAATACCGCACACAACCTGAGGACAGGTGTGGTGCTGTGCCTGGAAGGAATGAGAAGTGTTTTTCTAATCCGGGATAACCCCTTTAATAATTGTTGTAGATTATAGAAAGTTATGTTTTAACAAAAACTTTAACTAAATAGTATATTTTACCTGTTCTTTAGATACCAGAATATAGTTGTGCAGCCAAAGCCTGAGGCCAAATTCAGATGGGACTGTGGCTGGGGTAAAGAGGACAAGAAGTCTGTAGTGCACCGTCCATCTTCCCAGGTGACAAGCTGACTGACTTCTCTGGGCTCAAAGACCCTGAGATTTGCACTGTTAATCCAATGACATCCTTGTAAAATAAAGAAAAATATGTTTAATGTATTAAAAACAACCTCCTATAGTGCTGTCCGCTTGGGGCCTCCTCTTCACCGCTCCTACCTGTCTATATTTTGGGGTTTCATTGGTGCAGCAGAAAATAACTATAGGTGTCCACAGCCATTCAGTCAAATAACTGAAAACCGCTCTTGGCCTGGACTGAAAGTACAGGGAAAAAAAGCCGGATATGGTCAATGATATGCCGCAGCTGGCTCTAAAATATGGATGCTGGAGGCTACCAACATGGTGTGGATGCACCCTTAGGCTATGTTCACACAGCAGAATATCCTCCCAGAAAATTTGCAGGGAGGACTTCCGCAGAAAGCGTTTAGTAGTTATGGCCTCCGTTGCTGTAATGCTAAAGCCCAATAGAGGCAGGGAACTAGCTTGCCAAGCTTCCCTGCCTCCTCTCTATGCCGCAAAATGCGTACAGAGGAGCTTTAGCAATACAGCAACAGGGGGGGGGGGATGTCATAACTTCTACACCACGCCTGCACCAATTTCTGTAAGTGATGACTTGTTTTACTCCTGTTCACCCGTACTATCACCCAGTATATTGGATTTAATGAGGGTGAACAGCCTGTCAGACACATGCTTTTATGTCCGTTTGCCATATGTTTTGGGAACCCTAATATGGCAAACCTATTTATAGACCCCAATTACCTGACAGATGCCTCAGTTTGTGTGGTTTCCATCAGGGTTTATGGGGGAGATTTATCAAAACCTGTGCAAAGCAAGTTTCCCATAGCAACCAATCAGATCTTTTCTTTCATCTTGCAGAGGCCATGTTAAAAAAGAACTAAGCTAATTGGTTGCTATGGGCAACCATTCCTCTGGACAGGTTTTGATAAATATCCCCCTATGTCTTTCTGCTCAGGTCTCTATTCCATAGAGCGTAGTATACAAGTTTTTAAGATGGCTCCGTCATAGCTATATGGGGGAGGTGTCCGCTGGGGTGTCCCCTGATGCATACCACTACTGAACACCACAAAAACTTGGAAAGAGCCTAATCACATATATATATATATACTTCCATTAGTGGATACAGGTGAATATGTCAAACAATACATTGGCCTGTAGGATGGTGGGTGGGGGCAGAATGACTGTTAGTATAAAAGATAGCTGTGAGCTCTGATTTTGTCAGGCAAACACATGTATTAGGAACTAATTTATGGATTTACTGTACTTTATTATGGGCATCGTGGCTAGTACTTTAATGTGCGCAATTTGCTTAGTATTCCTCTTTTTCCATCCTTCATAGCTACAGTCTTTATGGTGCAGTCAAGTGCGCAACCGCTAGCTACTGCATCACAAGTGTATGGTCAGTGCTACTTCTCTATCGGAGTAAAGATGTTATTGTATAAAAGTCAAACAATAAATATAAATATGTATATACGTGTAAAAGGCAACAACATGTACAGCTATAGCTCATCTGTAGTGCCGGATTCTGATGGCGTACATGAATAGAGGTAGGAGAGCGCACTCTTGTGGAAGAATATGTAATAGAGCTTGTGTGGGTAAAAACATTAACAGGAAAAATCTTGCTGACAGTTATTGTAGAGCCAAGAGTAAGGCTGGGTTCACATCACGATTTGAGTGTCCGCTGCACAGATACGATTTCGGAAGCTCAAATCGCCGGAAATCGTATCTGTACAGGGACAGGTACTGACAGATACGGAGCCATTAACTAATATGGGCCTGATCGAGTCCGCAGCCCCATAATAGTTAATGGCTCTGTATCTGTCAGTACAGTGGGGATCAAAAGTTTGGGCACCCCAGGTAAAAATTTGTATTAATGTGCATAAAGAAGCCAAGGAAAGATGGAAAAATCTCCAAAAGGCATCAAATTACAGATTAGACATTCTTATAATATGTCAACAAAAGTTAGATTTTATTTCCATCATTTACACTTTCAAAATAAGAGAAAACAAAAAAAATGGCGTCTACAAAAGTTTGGGCACCCTGCAGAATGTATAGCATGCATTGCCCTCTTTGCAAAGCTGAGACCTGCCAGTGTCATGGATTGTTCTCAATCATCATCTGGGAAGACCTGATGATGTCAATCTTGAAGGTTTTAAATGCCCAGACTCATCTGACCTTGCCCCAACAATCAGAACCCTGGGTTCTTCTAAGCAGTTGTCTAGAAATCTGAAACTGAAAATAGTAGACGTTAACAAAGCTGGAGAAGGCTATAAGAAGATAGCAAAACTTTTTCAGATGTCAATATCCTCTGTTCGGAATGTAATTAAGAAATGGCAGTCATCAGGAACAGTGGAATTTAAAGCAAGATCTGGACGACCAAGAAAAATATCAGACAGAACAGCTCGTAGGATTGTGAGAAAAACAGTTCAAAACCCATTTTTGACTGCACAATCCCTCCAGAAAGATCTGGCAGACACTGGAGTTGTGATACACTATTCCACTATAAAGAGATACTTGTACCAATATGGTCTTCAGGGAAGAGTCATCAGAAGAAAACCTCTTCTACGTCCTCACCACAAAAATCTGTGTTTGAACTTTGCAAATGAACATATAGACAAGCCTGATTAATTTTGGAAACAAGTTCTGTGGACTGATGAGGTTAAAATTTAACTTTTTGGCCGGAATGAGCAAAGGTACGTTTGGAGAAGAAGGGGAACAGAATTTAATGAAAAGAACCTCTGTCCAACTGTTAAGCATGGGGATGGATCAATCATGCTTTGGGGTTGTAGTGCAGCCAGTGACACAGGGAACTTTTGGATGCTAACTTGATGCCATCTGTGAAAAAGCTGAAGTTAAAGAGAGGATGGCTTCTACAAATGGATAATGATCCTAAACCCACCTCGAAATCCACGGGGGATTACATCAAGAGGCGTAAACTGAAGGTTTTGCCATGGCCTTCACAATCTCCTGACCTCAACACAATTGAAAATCTATGAATAGACCTTAAAAGAGCAGTGCGTGACAGACAGCCCAGAAATCTCAAAGAACTGAAAGACTTTTGTAAGGAAGAATGGGCAAAGATACCTCAAACAAGAATTGAAAGACTCTTGGCTGGCTACAAAAAGCATTTACAAGCTGTGATACTTGCCAAAGGGGTCAGTACAAGATATCAACCCTGCAGGGTGCCCAAACATTTGCACACGCCATTTTTTTGTTTTCTGTTATTGGAGTTAAGTGTAAATGATGGAAATAAAATCTAACTTTTGTTGACAAATTATAAGAATGTCTAATCTGTAATTTGATGCCTTTTGGAGATTTTTCCATTTTTCCTTGGCTTCTTTATGCACATTAATACAAATTTTTACCTGGGGTGCCCAAACTTTTGATCCTCACTGTACCTGTCCCTGCACAGATACGATTTAAGGTGATTTGAGCTTCCGACATCGTATCTGTGCAGCAGACACTCAAATTGTGATGTGGACCCAGCCTAAGTGGACGGTAACTTGCTAAACCATTAGAGATCATTTTGGTTTGTGCGTAAGGTTAGTGTTTCCCAACCAGTGTGCCTCCAGCTGTTGCACAACTAGAACTCCTAACATGTCCGGACAGCCAAAGTTTTGCCTCCATCTGTTTTAAAACTAAAACACCTATCATGCCCGGACAGCCAAAGGATGCTGAGAGTTGTAGTTTTGCAACAGCTGGAGGCACACTGGTTGGGAAACACTGCTTTAGGCAAATAAACATATCTATATCTTTTAAACATTACACCTTGGTTGGTTTTCCAGAATAGGACTCCATGCATCTGTCCAGACACTCCAATTCGTGACACTTTCTGCAGACTTTCTCTGGGCAGAGCAGTCAAGCAGTCATTCAGGGCCTTGATGATCTGACAAACATCTTGTTCTTTTCCCTAAAAGCAAGAATGAGAAAAAATAAACTCCACATTTTAAGTTTTACAGAACATTTTCCCTAAAGGCACGTTCACATGGGAATAAACCATGTTTTTTTTTTTACCTAAAAAAAATCTATAAATTAAAAATATTTTCTATTAATTTCAATAGTACAAGATGAACTGCACAAACTTTTCCCACCGTTCCACTTAAATCAATGGGAGCTTCAGGACAGGATGACGCCCCCACCACCGTGCTGATACTGGCTTGGTGAAATTTTGCACATGCCCTTTTATAAGACAAGGATGTTGTTGGGTCATGAACGTGCGTGGAACTGTTGTAAGTAAAATGTGGACAGTGAAACCTCCTGAGAAGACAAACTCAACCCCTCAACCACTCCCATTATGGTCTATGGAGGCTAATCCTGCTGGAGACCAGGAATAGGAGGAGCGCCATGCTAGAGACTAAGAATTAGATGAGGAGGTCCGTGCTGTTAACTTGGAGCAAGATCGGGGAGGGGGTCTATGCTGGGGATCAGAAAAGAGAGGGGAGCATTGCTAAGGACTAGAAATGGAAGGGGAGACTTAAAGAAGTACTCCAGAGAAAGTTAAAGGGGTATGCCAGAATATTTTTTTTTTATTTGACTATGCTACAGGGGCTGTAAAGTTAGTGTAGTTCATAATATAGTGTCTGTACCTGTGTGTGATGGTTTTCGCACAATTCTTATATGAATTTTACCCCAATATTTATTTTTATCAGAATACAAAATGACCGTTGTCTCAGATTTTTCCCAGGTTGCAATGCGGCCGAGACCTGACTCACTAGTAAGCTGATGACAGGGAGCCTGTCTGCTTCAATGGGTGGAGGGATCGCTTGGTGGGAGAGAGAGATCAATCTGTAACTAATACAACAGCTGTAGGCCCCCTGATTGAAAACCACAGGTCTTTTGAATGGATGCAGCTCATTTATGTTTCAATGGGTGGGGTGGCTGATGTGTGGGAGGGAGGAAAATGGAATTATGGGATTTGTAGTCAAAAGAAGAAAAACTCAAAAAGGAAATACCAGTTCCCAAAAAGCTAGCCACAGTGTTATGGTAATCTCACAACATAGCCATTTAGCCCCAAGACAAGCGCAGATCCTTCCTAAGCATGTCCATTATTGTCTGCCAGGTACGTACTAAAATCACCTTATGGTGGAGAACCCCTTTAACTTATCCCCTGTCCACGGTATAAGTAGCTCCGGGACCCCGGCTCTCTCACTGAGAAGCGCGTGTCATCTACCAGTAGTCGGGTCCCTGCGATCAGTTACTTAATTTTTGCCATAGTTTTCCTGTACAGGTGTATTCCAGCTTGTAAAAACATATCCCCTAACTGAAGGATATGAATTGTCTGATCGCAAGGGGTCCGACCACTGGGACCTCGATGATGTCCAGAAGGAAGCCTGGCTCTTTCCGCTGAACACTTCAGCCCCCACCTTCCAAGACTAACTGGTCTCAGCAGTGACGGGCGCTCAGTCAATCGCCAGCTGTAGCGGTGTCCCACCCTGGCTGAGCGGTCAGCCACTGCTAGACAAGTTTGTCTCGGAAGGTGGGGGCCAGAGAACTCAGCAGGGAGACGAGCCTCATTCTGAAGATTATGAGGGTCCCATCAGTCGGGCCCTCCGCAATCCGACTATCCTGTACATAAGGGATTCGTTTTTATAAGCTGGAATACCCCTTTAATGGCAGTATACAGTAAGCGTCACATCTGATCCAGGTAGTCAGGTTCAAGTGTTTTATTTTAGTACTGGCAAACATTGACAGGTGGAGGCAGCACAGCGTTATGTTTTATGGTGAATTAATTACAGTACCTATTGGCTGATCAATAGTTTTTTTTTTTTCTCAGTGATTACTTTCTTTTAGTTCTGGGCAAAGGTCCTGATTGGCTATGTTCACAAAACTGTGAGTTAGCATAAAAATTACTGAAAGTAAGGTTTAAAAAAAACTGTGTGTGAGCATACCCTTTGTCTGAACACTGCGACACAGCAAAAAGTAAGCTCAATGTCAGGATCATGTCATCGTATTCCCAGGCTTCTCACATCTTTCTTGGAACTTAAAGGGGTACTCCGCCCCTAAACATCTTATCCCCTATCCAAAGGATAGGGGATAAATTGTCTGATCACAGGGGGTCTGGCCACTGAGATCCCCTCGCGATCTCTGGCCCAGCATCCCAGCGTTCTGAAGATATATGTTCAGAAAGGCAGTTTCGGGCGTCCGTGGTTGTGACGTCACACCCCTTCTCAAGTACCTGAATTGGGTAGGCGTAAAGACACAACCATGGCCGCCCGAAACCAGCGTTCTAAACATAAATGTTCAGAACTCCAGGGTGCTAGGCTGGAGATCACAGGGGTTTGGCCACTGGGACTGTGGATATATTTCTCCATTAAAATCAGCACCAACACTGTGCCCGCTGGGAGCTTCATGGCATAGGCCTTACATCACCAAGCACAAGGGGCATGCCGGCCACAGCTTTGTGAAGGAGTCGACATGCCCCATTCCTAAGGACTGCCGGGGTACCGTGCAGGAGAACGGGGGGGGGAACACTTATCCCCAATTCAGAGTAGTTACGTACAGTGGTCCCTCAAGTTACAAGATTAATTGGTTCCAGGACGACCATTGTATGTTGAGACCATTGTATGTTGAGACCATTACTCTATTTGGTTCTGAAGCCACCAAAAATGTCATCAAAAAATAGGAAAAGGTGAGGATTAAAGGGGTATTCCAGGAAAAACCAACTATATCAACTCGCTCCAGAAAGTTAAAAAGATTTGGAAATTACTTCTATTAAAAAATCTTAATCCTTTCAATAATTATAAGCTGCTGAAGATGAGTTGTTCTTTTCTGTCTGGCAACAGTGCTCTCTGCTGACATTTCTGCTTGTCTCGGGAACTGCACAGAGTAGAATTGGTTTGCTATGGGGATTTGCTTCTAAATTGGGCGGTTCCAGAGACGCGTGTCATCAGAGAGCACTTAGACGGAAAAGAACAACTCAACTTCAGCAGCTCATAAGTACTGAAAGGATTTTAAAAAATGTATAGAAGTAATTTACAAATTGGTTTAACTTTCTGGAGCCAGTTGATATATAAAAAAAAGTTTTTTCCTGGATAACCCCTTTAAAGAAAAATAAGTAGATAACTAATATAGATAAAACAAGTCCTTAGATATAAAAGAAAGATCTGCTAGGAGCTGTAAATCACTGTCTATGTCAGTGTTTCCTAACCAGGGTGCCTCCAGCTGTTGCAAAACTACAACTCCCAGCATGCCCGGACAGCCGTTGGCTGTCCGGGCATGCTGGGAGTTGTAGTTTTGCAACAGCTGGAGGCACCCTGTTGGGAAACAATGGTTTATGTAGAGGACAGGAGCTTCTTCAGGGTCCTATACAGTACACACAGTTTCCCAAATGGAGCCGCCCTTACTTGGTGTCCAAAGGAGCAGCTAACCCTGGCACAGGTAAGGCGTAGTACAGAACCTGTAGATCCTCCTTGCACTGTAGGGGGCGCTACCAGACAGCCAGTCAGTGCATGCAGGTCAGTAATACAGGGGTTTTACCAGTAAAATGACCACTCTGATTGGTCAGTTCCCAGAGTTATGATATGTCTCACAGATCTGGACTGTCCGTAGCATTGTATGTTGAGTCTGGTTTCAAGTTACAATGGTCCAGAAAAAAACATTGTTTGTTGAAACTATTGTATGTTGAGGGATCACTTTACTGTAGTGTTTCCCTCTAATGCTTTAGTAAGACAATGGTCACCATTAGCTTTGTGAGAACAGTTTGGGTCCGGCCCTTATCTCTCCCAGCAAGACTGCACCCCAGTGCACAAAGCCAGGTCCATAAAGACATGGGGGGAGATTCATCAAAACATGTGCAGAGGAGAAATTGATCAGTAATCTGATTGGTTGCTATGGGCAACTGGTCAACTTATTCTCCGCAGAGGTTCTGATAAATCTCCCCATGAAGGGGGAAGTCTGGTATAAAAGAACAGTAGTGCAGAGAGCCCCGGACCTCAACCCCATCCAACATAGGATGAAAAAGAATGGAGATTTCAGCCAGATACTCTCATCCAACATCAGTGTCTGACCTCATGAATCAACAAATATTCCCAAAGACAATGCTGATAATCTGTAAGAATTCCTAAAGGGATTGTCCAGTGAAATCTATCTTTTCCCCCGCAATCTCCTGAACAGGACCCCGGCTCTCAATGAGGGGCGCCTGCTGTCATGCTCCTTACTTAGAGGCAGGGTCCCATTTAGGAGATTACTGTCTGATCCCCTGCAATTAGCTACATATCCCTGATGCTGTAGATAGGGAATAACATGGTTTTTACTGGACAACCCCTTTAAGCCTCTAGTTACGTAAGGTACAGTGTGTACTGGGGAGTCAGGTCCTCAATATACTTGGCGGTAGATTTCTGGCGGTAATAATAAATCGATATGAAGCTATTTTAACTGTTTAAATGCCACTGTCAATGCCTAAAACAACATTCAGACACCACTGATGCAGGGCGAATGCAGGGGGCTGATCCGCTGCATTACTGTGGCAGTCTGAGACCTGCACTAGGCCCCAAGTTTTTAAATATTTTTTTTTTTACCCCTTTTTTTTACCCCTTTTTTTTTACCCCTTTCATATTATGGTAAAACAGGGTGTTTGTTACAAGGTACAATTGGTCTGGCAAAATAACAGAAGCCCTCATATGGGTCTGTGGATGGAGTTGGGAGTTGCAGTGTTGCCACTACATAACATCTTTAATATTAGCATAAACCTGTCTAGCCTGCTGCTGTGGAACTAAAAGTCCCAGCATGCCCCATGTAATCCAGCAGCAGCAGCCTCACCTGGGCTCCACACTCACTCTCCTGCCCCGCCCTTGTGTCCCGGCACTGGCTGTGCAGCACCTCCCGGGTGGCAGGCTCGAATATCAGGGCCTTCACTGAGCTAGTGCCCACATCAATGCCCAGGACCACACGGTTGCCCTCCATCTGTAACCGGACTGTCACTGACAGCACCGCCCCCCACTGACACACTACAAGTCATCCGTAACTTGTTGTCTCCAAAACGACGGCCATTTTCCTGAAGCCCTGCAGCATACAGTCCTATGTACAAAACTTCCCTCTCAACCATCTCTAGCCCACAGCACGCCTGAGCCCGAGTCACATGATTCGAGCATGTCACATGACCGTTTGACGTTAGAATGTATAAAGCTTAGTGTCCTTTCCATTAGGTAAACAAGGAAGTGGGCGGGGCTTGTGAACAAATAATTGACAACTGAGGAACTCGTGACCGGCCAGCTGAGAGGGGAGAGCTGGAGGAGGAGGAGTGTGCACTCAGGTGAGTGTCCTGGGAAGGGGGCTGAGGTACACTGAAGTTCTCATGTGTTATCAGTATCGGCCATTAAATGGTGTGGACTGAGGGGCTTGTTGGCCAATATTCAGACCCCACCAATCTATCACAATCTATCTTCCCTGCAGATGTGGCAACATAGGGGGGTATTTACAAAACCTGTGCAGAGGAAATCATTGACCAGTGTCCCATAGCAACCAATCAGATCGCTTCTTTCATTTTTAAAGAGGCCTGTGAAAAATGAAAGAAGTGATCTGATTGGTTGCTATGGGACACTGGTCAATTTTTCCTCTGCAAAGGTTTTGGTAATACTTCCCCATAGTCACCTGTTACAACACGGTTAACCAACCAGTGAGCCTCCAGCTCTTGTAGTTTTGCAACAGCTGGAGGCACCCTGTTTGGGAAACATTGTGCTAGAGACATAACTTTGTTCCTTTTTATATAAAAAATAATTAGAGATGAGCGAACTTACAGTAAATTCGATTTGTCACGAACTTCTCGGCTCGGCAGTTGATGACTTATCCTGCATAAATTAGTTCAGCTTTCAGGTGCTCCGGTGGGGTGGAAAAGGTGGATACAGTCCTAGGAAAGAGTCTCCTCTATCCCCCCCCAGCGCAGCGCTGCCCCCATCGGGGGTAAATACTCGCATGTCACCCACAAGCACTGCCCTCCTCTTCCTCCTGTTTGTTGCGGCCGCTGACACTCTATGCCAATGGTCTTCAACCTGCGGACCTCCAAATGTTGCAAAACTACAACTCTCAGCATGCTGGGAGTTGTAGTTTTGCAACATCTGGAGGTCCACAGGTTGGAGACCACTGCTCTATACTGTGCGGTATCCCTATGCCTGGGCTGCAAGAAATAAACAAAATAAACTTTAACGCACCTCCCGTTGGTCCGGTACAGGCCTCACCTGCTTCTTGGGGATGGGAACATCGGACAGCCGTCAGCCTATCACCGGCCGCAGCGATGTTCCGCCTCAGCTGGTGATAAGTTGACCTATCACCGGCCGAGGAGGAACATTGCTGCGGCCGGTGATAGGCTGACGGCTGTCCGATGTTCCCATCCCCAGCGTAAGGCCGACGTCGGAACATATGTTAGTTTTTGTTTACCTTTTGCACCCCTGGCATAGGGATACAGTATAGAGTGTCAGCACCGGCGGCCGCAACAAACAGGAGGACGAGGAGGGTAGCGCTTGCGGTTGACATGTATTTACCCCGATGGGGGCAGCGCTGGCCTGATAATACATTTGTGGAGGGGGGGATGAGGAAATACCGTTCTATACCGTGGAACCGCCAAAAGTTACAAAAATACCATGAGACACACATTTGATCATACCACCCAGCCCCAGCCCTAGCTTGTAACTTGATTAAAGGGGTATTCCAGGAAAAAACTTTTTTTTTTTTTATATCAACTGGCTCCAGAAAGTTAAACAGATTTGTAAATTAGTTCTGTTAAAAATTTTTAATCCTTTCAATAATTATCAGCTGCTGAAGTTGAGTTGTTGTTTTCTGTCTGGCAACAGTGCTCTCTGCTGACATCTCTGCTTGTCTCGGGAACTGCACAGAGAAGAAGAGGTTTGCTATGGGGATTTGCTTCTAAACTGGGCGGTTCCGGAGACACTTGTCATCAGGGAGCACTTAGACAGAAAAGAACAACTCAACTTCAGCAGCTCATAAGTACTGAAAGGATTAAAAAAAAATAGAAGTAATTTACAAATCTGTTTAACTTTCTGGAGCCAGTTGATATATAAAAAAAAGTTTTTCCCTGGATAACCCCTTTAATCCCTTGAGGACACAGACAATTTTTGTTTTTTCCTTCTCGCCTTCTAATGGTATGTTCACACTGCGCACTCTCCACCTGAAGATATTCCAGGTCGAAAATATCTTTTTCAATTCTGCCAAATTAAAAAGAAAGATCTTTAAAATTTTGCAGAATGTGGAATTTCCTTTTGTGTTAATGGGAAAACAGAATCCCATTAAAGATAATAGGTTTTACATTTCAGCAGAATTCTTCTGCAGTTTTCTGCACACATTCCTCTGTATGAACACACCCTAACCATAAGATGCACTACGTATAAATCAAGCCCTCCAAAAGTTGCAAAATGGCATTTTTTTAAAATTAAATTTTACTACACACAAAAATTTCTTTGCTACACTGTACATTTTGTGCTAAAATTAGTGATGTCATTAAAGTACAATTGGCCCCACATTTAACTAGCCTCATATGGGTCTGTAGAAGGAAAATTTAAAGTGTTATGGCTATGAAAAGGCAAGGAGGAAAAAATGAGAACACAAAAAGTGGCTTGCATTGAGGCATGACGTCACATGCCGCCGGCCGCGTGGTTGCCGGTAATCAGACCCGGAGCGAACATGCTCCGGGAACTGATTACACACGGGGTGCCGCGTGCAAGATCCCGGGGGTCCCCAGCGGCGGGACTCCCGCGATCAGGCATCTTATCCCCTATCCTTTGGATATTGGATAAGATGTCTGAGCACCGGAGTATATTTTTCCTTGCTGAATTGTGTAGTGTGAATGAGTCCAGACAGTAGTAGGGGTGATGGTAATTGTAGCTGGAGGAGTTGTGAAGTGACCTCTTATTGGCGTAATGTTTTATTTCTACTTCACAGGTCAGGAGAAGCCATTCAGCCATGGAAGTGACACTAAAGCCAAAGTCTACAGTACTCGCCATCTTCCTATTCCAGTTATTAGTATTCTGCGGTAAGTAGTATTAAAGTCATGAAAAGGTTCGTCCAGACATACTGTCTCTCCTAATCTGACATTAGGCGTAAAGAGACGCAACCACGTACTGGACGTCATAGCTGTCAAGGCTAACATCCGATCCATTGTCGTGCATCGGTCCTGTTCTCACTAATGGATCAAGTGCGCAATACTTGCTGGGTGCTGTTAAGCTTCCGAGACAACATAGGATGTCATTTTGTCTCCACCTCAGGTGCCAGATTAGGCAGGAGAGTATGTCTAGACCAGTGTTTCCCAACTGGTGTTTCTTCAGCCAATGGCTGTCTTGGAATACTAGGAGTTGTAGTTTTGAAACAGCTGGAGGCACACTGGTTGGTAAACCCCTTTGAACACATCACTGCAAACAAAGCCATTGGAGCTATGAGAACTTCCTGAATTACAGGTGCTCAGAGTCCCCCTTTACTGGTGCGGTTAGATGCCGGTCCAAGGATTTCTATTCCAGAGGTTGTTACCATAGAAAATGGAAGCTTGAAAAACCTAAGCCTTACTGTAAAGTGAGTATTTTATTATACTGTACCTTTTTTGTAAATTGATTGTAATGTTAAATTTGTGGATTTGCACCTTTTTTGTGGGGAAGGGGGTATAATGGGGCGAAGGGTAAATTCACTCCAAATTGCCTGCAGCAAAAGGGAAAACTGCTAAAAAAAAAAAAAAAAAAATCCACACCAAATGATATGGATTTCAGTGTGGATTTGCCATTGTAGTTGTGGATTTTGCAGAGAACGCTCATGTAATCTGCACATTTACATTACTTTATTATGGGCCAATTTTTTCTTTTCTTTCCTACTGAAATCGAAAGCAACAACGCCATATTGCAGGTTTTTCACTGTGAAATTTTTTTTACAAAGATATTTCCTTCAAAATTTAGATGAGATTTGTTATCCATATGGCCTCCTTTGTATATGTAATGTTTTCCATTGCAGATTGTTCTCATGCAGATCCGCAGCACAAAATCTGCAGCAAATCCATCTTGTGTGAATTTACCATAATCCTACTTTCATACTTTGCATCAGTATTTCACAAAATTAAGAATGCCTTAGAAAAAGAGAAGGGGTAAATGTAGCCCAGTTTTATACGCTTGTCTTAAATGGGTACTCCGCCTTTAGACCAAAGGATAGGGGATAAGGTGTCTGATTGCGGGGGTCCCTAGCGGCGGATCTCGGCTGCGGCACCCCAGACATCCAGTGCATGGAGTGAACTTTGCTCGGTGACGGATGACTGGCGATGCAGGGCAGAGGCTTGTGGTGTCACGGCCATGCCCCGCTCGTGATGTCACAGTCACGCCCCCTGAATGCAAGTCTATGGGAGGGGGCGTGATGTCCATCACGCCCCCTCCCATAGACTTGCATTCAGGGGGCGTGGCTGTGATGTCACGAGCCTCCGGCACTGCACCCGACTCTAACTCTAAACGAACGCTAGGTGCAGCAGGGAGATCGCAGGGGTCCCCAGCAGCAGGACCCCCCGCGATCACACATCTTATCCCCTAATAAGATGTCTAGAAAAGATGTCTATGGGCGGAGTACCACTTAGAGGGGTTATTCAGTGTGTTACAAAAACTAACGTGGTTCCGGGGGTTGTTGGTTGTGGTAGAAAAAAACAACTATACTTACCTAACCCTGGTCTCCTGGAGCTGCAGGGTCTGGGCGTTACAATGCAGTAAAATACTTAAATGGCCAAAGTGCTATCAGGGCAGCATGAAACACTAACAGGCTCCCTTATCACCATGACGTACGATTCACTGGTAATGCTATACTATTTAGAGTAACTATAGTAACTTTGGGAAGGAATGGTGCTTCCGAGTCATTGGGTCAGGTCACCGGCCTTCATTGACAGATCTCTTCCTATTTGCGTTTGTGGAGAAATCTGTCATTCAGGACCCATTGACTTTCCTGATGACTCTGAGCCGGGTTCCCAGCTTCATCTACAACGATGATTCCTCTGAAACAGCATATTAGTTCTGATGGAATCCTATATCCTTGTGATACGGGATGTCAGTGGGTCAGGCAGCATTAAACCAGTGACAGGTTCCCAATCAGTGCTTACAAGCATGCTGGTAACTTACTGGTGCTGAGAACATTCAAAAAGTTCATTTCTTTTATTTATTTATTGATTTATTTTTTAATACATTATAATACAATATCTTGGGTGTGTGGATATTATAAATGTTCTTAAAATGAAACAGCAGCAGTATACACAGGGAGCTGATATTGTTGGTTACAATCTGGACAAGAACTAGAAATCCACCTGTTTTACAGTCATGGCCGTAAATGTTGACACCCCTGAAATTTTTCTAGAAAATGAAGTATTTGTCACAGAAAAGGATTGCAGTAACACGTGTTTTGCTATAAACATGTTTATTCCCTTTTGTGTGTATTGGAACTAAACCAAAAAAGTAGGGAAAAAAGCAAATTGGACATAATGTAACACCAAACTCCAAAAATGGTCTGGACAAAATTATTGGCACCCTTTCAAAATTGTGGAAAAATAAGATTGTTTCCAGCATGTGATACTCCTTTAAACTCACCTGGGGCAAGTAACAGGTGTGGACAATATAAAAATCACACCTGAAAGCAGATAAAAAGGAGAGAAGTTCACTTAGTCTTTGCATTGTGTGTCTGTGTGTGCCACACTAAGCATGGACAACAGAAAGAGGAGAAGAGAACTGTCTGAGGACTTGAGAACCAAAATTGTGAGATCTAGATTTGTCTTTCTCAACAGTGCCCAACATTATCAAGAAGTTTGCAACCCATGGCACTGTAGCTAATCTCCCTGGAGAAAAATTGATGAAATGTGTCAATGCAAGATAGTATGGATGGTGGATAAGCAGCCCCAAACAAGTTCAAAAGATACAAAGATATTCAAGCTGTCCTGCAGGCTCAGGGAGCATCAGTGTCCGTGCAAACTATCAGTCGACATTTAAGTGAAATGAAACGTTATGGCAGGAGACCCAGGAGGTAATACAGAGACATAAAAAAAGCAAGACTACATTTTGCCAAAATGAACTTGAGTAAGCCAAAATCCTTCTGGGAAAACGTCTTGTGGACAGATGAGACCAAGATAGAGCTTTTTGGTAAAGCACATCATTCTACTGTTTACTGAAAACGGAATGAGGCCTACAAAGAAAAGTACACAGTACCTACAGTGAAATATGGTGGAGGCTCAATGATGTTTTGGGGTTGTTTTGCTGCCTCTGGCACTGGGTTCCGTTAATGTGTGCAAGGCTTTATGAAATCTGAGGATTACCAGTGAGTTTTGGGTTGCACTGTACAGCCCAGTGTCAGAAAGCTGGGTTTGCATCTGAGATCTTGGGTCTTCCAGCAGGACAATGACCCAAAACAAATGTCAAAAAGCCCCCAGAAATGGATGGCAACAAAGCGCTGGAGAGTTCTGAAGTGGCAGTAATGAGTCCAGATCTAAATCCCATTGATCACCTGTGGAGAGATCTTAAAATTGCTGTTGGGAAAAGGCGCCCTTCCAATAAGAGAGACCTGGGGCAGTTTGCAAAGGAAGAGTGGTCCAACATTCCGGCTGAGAGGTGTAAGAAGCTTATGGATGGTTATAGGAAGTGACTGATTTCAGTTATGTTTTCCAAAGGGTGTACAACTAAAATATTAAGTTAAGGGTGCCAATAACTTTGTCCAGCCCATTTTTGGAGTTTGGTGCAACATTAAGTCCAATTGGCTTTCTTCCTCCTTTTTTTTTTTTTTTTTTTTTTTTTTTTTTTTTTTTTTTTTGTTGGTTCAGTTCCAATATACACAAAGGAAATTAATGTGTATAGCAAAACATGTTACTGCAATCTGTGCGAAATACTTCCTTTTCTTGAAAAATTTCAAGGGTGCCAACATTTACGACCATGACTGTATAGTAGGAAGAATACAGTATAGTGGTAAACTGAACATTTCTGCTCATAGACTTTTGTTCACAGCCATGTTGCTTTGTTTTATTTTTACAGCACCCCATTGAATGAAACAGCTCTCTTTACTTTCAACATTACATACTCTTCAAAGAACACAACAATTGTCCATCTTCCAGCAGAAGTAAGTAATATGAAGACGTAAGGCCGACCACACAAATCTCTACCGCTCGGAAGTTTCACAAACTTGTGGGGAGTATAGCCAAACACAATGGGGGTGGGGATCTACTAAAAGTGTCTAAGTAAAAAACTAGGGTAGACTAGACAGTCTGCAGAGGCATCAGGCTTATTAGTCAGATACATTGTGATTAATCTGGCACATTGACCAATGTGACCGTTGTGACCAATTGCAACAAGATTTTCATTACATCTGTACACTCAGTTTTACAAAAGATCGTAGCTGAAAATGGGGCTTTTAAATTTTTTTCTTTTCTTTTTTCTCCTAGTGTTTAGTGGAGGTCTCAGCACCCAGACTCCCACTGATCAAAACTTCTAAAACCTCACTATGACATGTCAAAATGTAATGTATATTTAACCCTTTAACGACGCAGGACGTATATTCACGTCCTGCGCCGGCTCCCGCGATATCAAGCTGGGTCGCGCTGCAACCCCGCATCGCGTCGGTCCCGGCGCTCATCAACGGCCAGGACCCGCGGCTAATACCACACATCGCCGATCGCGGCGATGTGCGGTATTAACCCTTTAGAAGCGGCGGTCAAAGCTGACCGCCACTTCTAAAGTGAAAGTATCCAGGCTAGTCAGTCGGGCTGTTCGGGACCGCCGTGGTGAAACAGCTTGCAGGACACCGGGAGGGCCCTTACCTGCCTCCTCGGTGTCCAATCGACGAATGACTGCTCCGTGCCTGAGATGCAGGCAGGAGCAGTCAAGCGCCGATAACATTGATCACAGGCGTGTTAATACACGCCTGTGATCAGGATGAGAGATCAGTGTGTGCAGTGTTATAGGTCCCATAACACCTATAACACTGCAAAAAAAAAAGTGTTACTAAAGGTCATTTAACCCCTTCCCCAATAAGTTTGAATCACCCCCCTTTTCCCATAAAAAAAAGTAAAACCGTGTAAATAAAAATAAACATATGTGGTATCGCCGCGTGGGTAAATGTCCAAACTATAAAAATATATCATTAATTAAACCGCATGGTCAATGGCGTACGTGCAAAAAAAATTCAAAAGTCCAAAAAAGCTTATTTTGGTCACTTTTTATACCATTAAAAAATGAATAAAAAGTGATCAAAAAGTCCGATCAAAACAAAAATCATACCGATAAAAACTTCAGATCACAGCGCAAAAAATGAGCCCTCATACCGCCCTGTACGTGGAAAAATAAAAGTTATAGGGGTCAGAAGAGGACATTTTTAAACGTATAAATTTTCCTGCATGTAGTTATGATTTTTTCCAGAAGTGCGACAAAATCAAACCTATATAAGTAGGGTATCATTTTAACCGTATGGACCTACAGAATAATAAGGTGTCATTTTTACCGAAATATGCACTGCGTAGAAACGGAAGCCCCCAAAAGTTACAAAATGGCGTTTTTTCTTCGATTTTGTCGCACAATTATTATTTTTTTTCGTTTTGTCATGAATTTTTGGGTAAAACGACTGAAGTCATTGCAAAGTAGAATTGGTGACGCAAAAAATAAGCCATAATATGGATTTTTAGGTGGAAAATTGAAAGGGTTATGATTTTTAAAAGGTAAGGAGGAAAAAACGAAAGTGCAAAAAACGGAAAAACTCTGAGTCCTTAAGGGGTTAAGGTACACTTTTAGATAGGTTTCCTGCCTTTTTAGGTTTGTAAGTCACTTTAAAATGTTGTTACCCATCTTTGCAGTTTGACCAGGAGAGCTCACTAAGGGACGGGTCATGTCATATGAACCTCTCCTGAACTCAAATGATTTGCCATGACCCATAAATAAGCCTTTTTCTTTAGCCTTTTTACCATGAATGTAACAGGATGTATTTGCGGAGCATAGTAAACGGTCTGAAATGGGAAGGAAATAGTGTTGTCATAGTGACATTTTATCTTTATGTTGTGTCCTATCACAGATACTTAACTTCCTCTTAATACATTTCCAGCTAAAAGAGCAAAATGCAGTCTACACATTCTAATACAAGGAATGTAAAGAACATCACAGCTTAAAAATATTTTTCAGAATTTTGTCCCATGCGGCGTTGTCCGCATGACCTATTCTGTGCCTTTCCTAATATACAAAAAAAAGACATCCCAATTATACTGCCACATGGTTTCAGATGTGTTCACTTCACCATACGTGTTCCATTCATGCATGTTCAAAATGGAGATCAGTGTTTTTCAACCAGGGTGCCTCCAGCTGTTGCGGAACTAAAACTGCTGTGC
This sequence comes from Hyla sarda, assembly GCF_029499605.1. Classification (NCBI taxonomy): domain Eukaryota; kingdom Metazoa; phylum Chordata; class Amphibia; order Anura; family Hylidae; genus Hyla; species Hyla sarda. The sequence goes on from NC_079190.1 coordinate 437,132,551, forward strand.
ATGCGGGGAGTTGTAGTTTTACAACAGCTGGAGGCACCCTTGTTGGGGAAACGCTGACCTAGGCTGTTTTATGAAGGACTGTGGAGAAGCTAAGTGGAATTAAAATAGCTTCATAGTTCTATGTTCAGATCAGTCTACCCATGGGAGCAAAATGGCCAAAAAAATGAAAATATTTAAATCTGATGTTTTTGTTCTGATTTTTTTTGCTCTTAATTTTAGGCTCACAAAATTGTCATAAAATGTATTGAACGTAAATTACCAGTAGTTTTTCCATTGCGTGTAATAATCAGTCTTTTTTTTTTTTTTTTTGGGGGGGGGGGGGGGGAATATTTTTGGAGCCACAAATCATTTTTTATTATTATTATTTTTTTCATTTGGTCTCAAAACAGCCCAAAATACTTGGTGTTAACATAACCTTATGATATGGCCATAACCATAGACAACCTAAGAAGTGAACACTTTATTTTCTGGCTGGAGCACTCACTTGTAAAGATGCATACTTCTTCTTCTTTCTTTCTTTAACCCCTTAAGGACCAAGCACATTTTAACCTTAAGGACCAGGCCAATTTTATTTTTGTGTTTTTTCGTTTTTTCCTCCTCACCTTCTAAAATCCATAACTCCTTTTATATTTCCATCTACAGACCCATATAAGGGCTTGTTTTTTGCGTGACCAATTGTACTTTGTAATGAAACCTCTCTCAAAAAAGTTTTTGGGTAGGAAATTTTAATGAAAAACACAATTTTGCACATTTTGGAGGGTTTTGTTTTCACACTATACACTTTACGGTAGAAATGACATGTTCTTTATTCTGTGGGTCAATACGATTAAAATGATACCCATGGCTAGATGCTTTTATATTTTTGTACCGCTTAATAAAAATCTAAAACTTTTTGTAAAAAATCAGTAATCTAAAATCGCCCTATTTTGACCACCTATAGCTTTTTTTTCTTAATTTTACCATATATAGGGCAGTTTGAGGGCTCATTTTTTTGTGCTGTCATCTGTACTTTTTATCGATACCACATTTGCATATATAAAACTTTTAGATCATTTTTTTTAATAAAATGTGACAAAAAAAAAGCAGCATTTTTGGACTTTTTATTTTTTTTTACGTTTACGAAATTCACCGTACGGGATAATTAACATTATATTTTGATAGTACGGACATTTACGCATGCGGTGATACCAAATATGTTTATTAAAAAAAAATACGTTTTTTTGGGGGGTAAAATAGGAAAAACTGAAAATTTTTATTGGGGGAGGGGATTTTTCCCCTTTTTTTTTTTTTTTTTTTTTTTTTTTTTTTTTTACAGTTCTCAATTTTTATTTTACACTTTTTATGTCCCCATAGGGGACTATCTATAGCAGTGATGGCGAACCTGTGGCATGCCGAGCCCCCTCTGTGGGTACACGGCCATAGGTCGCCATGGATGCCTTTCAGGGCACACAATGGTTGGCCGGCCGTCTGTCTTTGCGGAATGTCTAAAAATGTATTTATTTTTAAAGGGGTATTCCAGGCCAAAACATTTTTTTTATATATCAACTGGCACCGGAAAGTTAAACAGATTTGTAAATTACTTCGATTAAAAAATCTTAATCCTTGCAATAGTTATTAGCTTCTGAAGTTGAGTTGTTTTTTTCTGTCTAACTGCTTTCTGACGACTCACGTCTCGGGAGCTGTGCAGTTCCTATGGGGATATTCTCCCAGCATGCACAGCTCCCGGGAAGTGACATCATCATTGAGCAGTTAGACAGAAAACTTCAGAAGCTAATAACTATTGGAAGGATTAAGATTTTTTAATAGAAGCAATTTACAAATCTGTTTAACTTTCCGGAGCCAGTTGACATATAAAAAAAAAAAAAAAAAAAGGTTTTGCCTGGAATACCCCTTTTAACTTGTGGCTATGGCCACTCTCCCACCGTCCTCCGTCCGTTATATCCCCCCAGTCCTCCGGCCGTCCTATTTCCCCCCCCCCCCCCCCCCACAGTCCTCCGGCCGTCTTATCCCCCCCCAGTCCTCCGGCCGCTCTATCCTTCCCCCCCCCCCCCCCAGTCCTCCGGCCGCTCTATCCTATTATATATGTGATGTATGCATGTATTATATATGTATGATTGTATGCATATAGAATGTATTTATGTATGGTGTGTGTGTGTGTGTATATATGTGTATATATGTGTATATATGTGTATATATGTGTATATATATATATATATATATATATATATATATATATAATATAATATGATCCAACAATAACGCAGCACTCCAAAGAACGGTGAAAAAAAGTGTTGATTTATTCCTGTCACATCAGTACAGCTTGTACTGATGTGACAGGAATAAATCAACACTTTTTTTCACCGTTCTTTGGAGTGCTGCGTTATTGTTGGATCCTATTTAAACTGAGGACTTTTGGCCAAGAAGTTTTTTGGACACTGGCACCCACACATTGAGGCTGAGTAGTGCTGCAATACTTTTTTGGCTTATATATATATTATAGTGTGTGTGTGTGGGTTATGTATGTATGATGTGTGTATGTATGTATGGCGTATGTATATATGTATTATGAATCAGAACAAAAGATAAAAGAAAGTTGCCTCCAGCTCTTCCAAGGATAACGGTGCATGTAGTATTAAACCATCAAACCTTTAATCTGTATGCATTATAAATAGAAAAAGGTGGACATCAATCATAAAAGAGAAGTGAAACTCCAGTGCGTTTTGAGCTAAAGTACATTTAGCTCAAAACGTGTTGGAATTTCGCTTCTCTTTTATGATTGATGTCCACCTTTTTCTATTTTTATTGCATACAGATTAAAGGTTTGATGTTTTAAAACTGCAAGCACCTTGAAAGAGGCAACTTTTTGTTTCCTTTGTTCTGATACACGGGACACGGCCCACTCTCTGCAGTCCGTGCTCTTCTACCAGCAAAAATACTAAAAACTACTGCAGCACCACCCTAGCATGCAACACGGTAGCTGAAATAACAATTTTTTAATGTATTTTATGTATGTATTTTGTATCAGGTACCCCATCCCCCACACAGCACCCATAGCACCCCTCAAACACACAGCACCTCACACACACACACACACACACACATAGCACCCCTTGGCCACAATCACCTCACACACAGCACCCCTCAAACACACACACACAGCACCCCCACAAACAGCACCTTTAGACAAACCGTACCCCAAAAACACACACAGAACCCCTCAAACATACATCACCCCACACACATCAGTATTCTGATTTAATTGCTGTGCTGGCACTTTGATGGAACAAAAGATTGGCATTACGGTTTGGGCACTCGGGCTCAAAAAGGTTCGCCATCACTGATCTATAGCAATCCTTTGATTGCTAATACTGTTCAGTGCTATGTATAGGACATAGCACTGATCAGTATTATCGGTGAGCTTCTGCTCGATCTCAGACCAGAGCAGAAGACCCCGGGAGATGGCCGGAGCCAGGTGAGGCTGATATAAAAATATCTTAAATTCTCACTGTAAGATGTATATATCTTTTTATGGGAATAAATGGGTCAGAAATAAAAGAAAACCAATATGGATGAATAAAAATATTAAGGGGCAATAAATGACAAAAATAAATCATTTAAACTACCAAAACAGGATGGCATTAAAAAGCTGTAGAGAAGAATTTAAAATATGTAAAACTCATTGGCAAAGAGAGTAAAACTAACCCCAAAATGTTTTTTTAACTATATAAATAGCAAAAAAGGTTAAAAATGAAAGTGTTGGCCCTTTAAAAAATGATGAGGAAGAAATTATAAACGAGGATCATGAAAGAGCAAATATATCAAACTATTTTTAATATTCAGAGACTCTATAGTAAGGTGAAGTTTCCATTAGTTTTTTAGTTTTTTTTCTGGCACTTTTTGGAAATCTGCCACAGTGGAAACTTAGCCTTAGGGTATGTTCACACTGAGGAATTGGAGAGGAATTTCCACGAGTAATTCTGCTCGCTTTTTCCTCTCCAATTCATTCAGCAGTGAAGTCCCCATAGAGTTGTGCAGAATTTCTGCCCCTCAGTTCACACTGCGGAATTTCCTCAAGCAGAATTCTGACGAGGAAGTCTGTTCCGCTTGAAGAAAGAACATGTTCTTTCTTTCAGGCGGAATCAGCGTCGTTCTCCCATAGAGATCAATGTTTTTTTTTTTTTTTTTTTTTTATAGTCAGAAGCATTTCCATACGGAATTGGCGCGGAATTTCCGCATAGGGAAAAAATAAATAAATTTATGAATTTGAAATACTTGATACTCCTCCTGAAACCTGCATTTCCGCGCGGAATTCCGCGCAAAATCTGTGTTCTTGTAGAAAAGTAACAATATTTTGAGGCAGAAAATTTCTGCTTGATTTCCGCCCCAATTCCTCAGTGTGAACATACCCTAACAGGGACTGTTCCCCAAGACTGACGCATGGTAAATGTGGTGCCAATATTTAAAGGGGTACTCCGGTGCCTATGGCACCGCAAAAGCCACTGCAGTGCATTGATTTAAAGCGCCCGCTTTAAATCAATGATCTGCAGCGGTGTCGCGGGGGGATAAATAGCCGATAACTTATACCGGAATATCTGTATAAGTTATCGGCTATCGGCCCTAAAAAAACGATATCGGTCGATCCCTAATTTTAACAAATATAGAAGAAAATAACAAATTAAAATAACAAATTGAACTTCTTGTTATAGTACGGATGTATAAATATACAAAGAGAGCAAGACAAATATATAGAAGTTCAAAAAGTCTCAACTAATATGCAAGTAATATACGATAATAAATTTCATAACAACTCCCCCTATTCTTCTGATAGTTGCAGATCTATCCTCTAGGACCAGAACAGTGTTTCCCAACCAGGGTGCCTCCAGCTGTTGCAAAACTACAACTCCCAGCATGCCCGGACAGCCGTTGGCTGTCCGGGCATGCTGGGAGTTGTAGTTTTGCAACACCTGGAGGCACCCTGGTTGGGAAATACCGACCTAGAAGGTATTATTGTCATATTAATGGAGGTGCTCAGCTTTCTTCAGATGCTGTACATTGGACCCTTGACTATAAAGCTCAGTTGAAAATACTGCATTTTGATCTGTATTTGGGACCCAGTAATTTTAGTGTATTCAGGAGTGGAATTGACAGAGACAAACTATAATGGAAAGATTTGTATCTTTTATGTGGTTTTGGACAATTTCCTCAAAATACTGACCAAAATGAGTTCTAAATCCTATATGTGTCATCCCTGATGGATCAACCATGTACCTCTGGGCATAGCCAATATTGCCGAATAGAATCGCTGTGGCGTGATCATGAAAGGGTCAGAGGTCAGGCCATATACTGCTGGACATTGATGGCCTATGGTATCCCGTAAAGCAGTATTTTCTAAACAGTGTGCCCCCAGCTGTTGCAAAGCTACAACACCCAGCATGCCTGAACAGCTTTTGGCATGCTGGGAGTTGCAGTTTTACAACATCCGTGTAGGTTGATCTATATAACCTTGTAACGTAATATGGTACATTTTGATTAAATCCCTATTATCATTGCCTTGTAAAGAATACTTTTTTGTAAACTTCCCATATTTGAATTGTTTCCTGTAGGAGCAGGTGGAGTGATCTGATCATAGAACTACAAAGCTAATGTAATGGCCCCTATACTGTCTCCACAGTCAATCATAAAACAGCCTAGGTCAGTGTTCTCCAACCCGGGTGCCTTCAGCTGTTGCAAAACTACAACTCTCAGCAAGCACAGACAGACAAAGGCTATCCGGCATGATGGGAGTTGTAGTTTTGCAACAGCTGGAGGCACCCTGGTTGGGAAACACTGGTCTAGGCAGACCACAGACTGTTGTGAATAGTGACCTATATTCTGATGATGGCAGCCAAGTGATTGTAAAAATACAGAAGGGAATTGCTGTCTGTGTATAGGAACTTCCGGGACAGCTAATGAACTACATAATATTTAAATCCTAAAGACATTGGGGGAGATTTATCACAACCTGTCCAGAGGAAAAGTTGCCGAGTTGCCCATAGCAACCAATCAGATCGCTACTTTGATTTTGCAGAGGCCTTGTTAAAAAAGAAGTAGCGATCTGATTGGTTGCTATGGGCAACCGGGCAACTTTTCCTTGGCACAGGTTTTGATAAATCTCCCCCCATTGAGCTGATGTATGAATCTTCTTTTGTTTTTTCTTTTCAGATTATTTTGTTAGCTAATTCGGATCATTCTGTTTTTAACGTAAGCGCAGAAGACGTGGGGCAGGTGACCGCTTATCTGCAAAGCAGCAACTCTCACAGCAATAGGTCAGTTCAGATGAAGATCTGGGAATGGACTCTCTTTGTGGAGCATCATTGCTTCATTTCTGCTTTTCTGTGATATATAATGTAGCTCTTCTCAAGAAGAATGGGAGCATGCTACCTATTGGAGATAGTATACCTGTAAGTCAATGATCGATCACTTTGGAGCCTTGGAACATGACTGAGGATTATCAGCAAGGCCGGTCAGATACATTCCTCACTAGATCATATTATATAGATTCGTAGGTGGGGATATCTTAGAGCAGTGTTTCCCAACCATTGTGCCTCCAGCTGTTGCAAAACTACAACTCCCAGCATGCCCGGACAGCCGTTGGCTGTCCGGGCATGCTGGGAGTTGTAGTTTTGATCCTAAATGACCCTAGTGCTGTAAGGGGCCCTTATCAATCTCAATAACCTAACCCCAGGGCGAAAGCCTGGGGGAAAAAAAACCTAAAGAATCAACCCCTTTAAAAATTAACCTTTATTGTGTTCAGCTAAAACAATGTTATAAGGCCCCAATGTGAAATAAAATAGTCTCAGGACGGACCCTGTATACTATCAGTGTATGTGGAGTTAACACTCCATTTCCCTATAGTGTGTCTCTGCAGTGCCATCAATATTTGGGTCCGTGCTGGTATATTAAAAACACTCAATTGCCCGCCTCTACATGTTTCACCGTCTCCATGGCGTTTTCAAGAGGCAAGAGTGGCAATCAAGCAAGATTGCCACTCTTGCCTCTTGAAAACGCCGTGGAGACGGCGAAACATGTAGAGGCGGGCAATTGAGTGTTTTTAACATACCAGCACGGACCCAAATATTGATGGCACTGCAGAGCCACACTATATAGGGAAATGGAGTGTTAACTCCACATACACTGATAGTCTCAGGACAGACCCTGTATACTATTTTATTTCACATTGGGGGCTTTTTTAAGGGGTTGATTCTTTAGGGTTTTTTTTTTTACCCCGGGCTTTTGCCCTGGGGTTAGGTTATTGAGTTGTAGTTTTGCAACAGTTGGCGGCACACTGGTTGGGAAACACTGTCTTAGGCTGCATTCTGTCTTAGGTTTTCAGCCTACAGTTGCCGAATCCGGCTGGGGGAGGGGAAAACAGGGTGCTCCTGTACCCCAGCCGGACCGGCGCTGAAATCCATTTTAGTTTTTAATGAGCCGACCGGAGTCAAACAGTGACTCCGGTCGGCTAATTTCTGCCCGTATCCGGTTTTGTGACAGGACCTTAAACCGTAGTCTACTGCTTGACTCCGGTCGGCTCATTAAAGTCAATGGAGTTTGCCGCCAGTCCGGCTGGGGTACGGGAGCGCATGGTTTTTCCCCCTCCCCCAGCCGAATTCGGCAGCCGTGCGCTCCAACCGCAGTGTGAATGCAGCCTTAGGCTGGGTTCACACCACGTTTTTGCAATACAGTTCCCGTATACGTTTTCAACTAGAAAACCATATGGAACAGTATTGAAAATTTTATGCATTGACTCTCCATTGAAAACCTTATGCCAAAAGATGCATCCGGTTGTGTCTGTTTTTGCATGCTGTACGGTTTTGTAATTTTTTTTTGTTTTCTTTTTCTTTCTCTCCGTAGCCTAATACGGTTTTTGGTCCGGGGAAAAAACTTATTGAAATGTGTGTTTTTTTTTTTTTTTTTTTTTTTTTTTTTTAACACGGAAGTCAATGGGAACCATACAGAACCGTATGTCCATATGGTTCCATCTGGTTTTCGACTTTGCTAATTTTTTTTTTCTTCTGTTGGATTTCCAGTCAAACAAGTGAAACGTTATTCGTAATGGAGTGAAAAGTTAAAAAACGTATGTCTTTTTTTTTTCTTAGAAAATGGATGCAACCGGACATCATTTTTCAAACCGTATACAGATTAAAATTTGTACACACCTTTTGATACAGTTTAGGCAGCTTTTGAGAAATCAGTTTTTTTTATCGAAATCCTGATACGGGAACTGTATCGCAAAAAAGTGGTGTGAACCCAGCCTTAGAGAGAACCTTTTGTTTTGAGGCCTGGCTCCCAGCACCTCTGGCATGTAGCGGATTGCTTGGTCAAGTCTTTTCTTGCAAGAGATACTGCAGGTGAAATGGAATATTACTTGACAGCCATTCAGTAGATTCAGAATAATGTCCATACATGTGGACAGGGACGACTCCAGCCCAACTGAGGGGAGCCGCTTTTGCAGAACAGCTTCTCTATTATGTCCTATAGAGGAGGGCTCAGAGTGGGGGACCCCCGAATGCCTTACTAAAATATGTAAATTACTACATACAGGAAGTATTGGCGGGACAATCAGGGCTCTGTACACTAGGCTCTATGGGGGAGATGTATCAAAACTTGTCCAGAGGAGAAGTTGCCCATAGTAACCAATCAGATTGCTTTTTTTTTTTCAGAGGCCTTTTCAAAAATGGAAAGAAGCGATCGGATTGGTTGCTATGGGCAACTCAGCAACTTTTCCTCTGCACGGGATTTGATAAATCTCCCCCTATGACATGTTCCCGGCCCCACAAAGTAGGCTGGCTGACGAGACAGGAGCCTGCACAGAGCCCTGCTTTTCCCACCCCCACACCATGTATTTTGTGTCTGCATAAATGCTGTTACTGCAGGAACAATACAGCTTTTTTTTGTACCGAAAAATATTAAGTTTTTGCAAATGACCGGTACGCTTTACAGATAAAATGGAGTTACCTCTGTTGGTCAGACAAGGGGTCTAAATTGTATACTTGGTAAAATCTGTACATACCAATTAGAGATGAGCAAACTTACAGTAAATTCGATTCGTCACAAACTTCTCAGCTCGGCAGTTGATGCCTTATCCTGCATAAATGAGTTCTTCTTTCAGGTGCTACGGTGGGCTGGAAAAGGTGGATACAGTCCTTTTCCAGCCCATGGGAGCACCAGAAAGCTGAACTCATTTATGCAGGATAAGTCATCAACTGCCGAGCTGAGAAGTTTGTGACGAAACGAATTTACTGTAAGTTCGCTCATCTCTAATACCAATGAAAAGGTAAAAGAATATTAAAATATATTATGATTAAAAAAAAAAAAATATATATATATATATATATATATATATATATATATATATATATATGTGTGTGTGTGTGTTCTAGTCTGTCCAGATACAATATTCTCATGCATTGGAATGTACTGGTTTTAACAAGCATAGGCTTTAGACCCCCCTTGTTTGGCCAGTAGGGGTCGCTATTCCTTTTTTGTTTAAATTAAATACAGGTGTGTTAATTGTCATTTTATATTTCATTTTAACAAAATCTTTTATAACAGACCCTTGTCCGCAGTTATCTGACATTTCACGGATTTGCCCAACACTGATGCGAACATAGCCTTATATAATGTATGAATCTTGTAACTTTGTTCAGTATAAAAGTGCAGCTGTCGCAAATTTTTACCCCCTTAACCAAACTGAAGTGTGTAATAGGTGTGTACAATAGAAATGCAGGCATACCTTTTTTTGGCTGCATTTTAGCAGTGTGTATGATAATAAAAATTTTAACTTTTAACAGGAGTCTCCCACTTTCCGATAGGTGTGGCGGCCCTGGGCCATTGCGAACTCCTGGCCATGCTTATCCAACTGAGTTACTCCAGTTTTAAAAGCAATTTTTATGATCTAGTTGACGTAAGCGCTGGGACCACTGTGTGGTTGATACACAGGTCCCAGCGTATGTGCCCTCCATCAGTTCGACGTACCAGCAGCAAGTTCTCCGAGCGAGCGCTCGCTCTTGATGCCTGTTCCTTTTTGTTTTGCTGCTGGCGATGTGCTGGTTGCTGCAGCGACTAGAGGCAGAGAGTGAAAAAGCTTGGGACTGAGCGCTCACTCGGAGAACTCGCTGCGGGCACGTGAAACCGACTGAGGGTCTATGCACTGTTGTTAGGTTAACGGGGTACTCAGCCCCTAGACATGTTATCCCCTATCCAAAGGATAGGGGATAACATGTCTGATTACAGGGGGCCCGGCTGCTGGGACCCCCGCGATCTCCATGCTGGCACTGCGGCATTACGGTCACGGAAGTCTGGGGCTTCCGTGATCGTTACATCACACCACACCCCCCCCATTCATATCTATAGGAGGGGGCGTGACTGTTAGTACACAGCCGTCATGCCTCCTCTAATAGACATGAATGGAGGAGGCATGGTGGCTGTGATCGCCAGTAATCCAGCACGGACCTGAGTTCGCTCCGTGCACCAGATGACTTGGGTGCTGCAGCGGAGATGGGTCCCCAGCAGCCGGACCCCCCCCGCGATCACATGTTATCCCCTATCCTTTGGATAGGGGATAACATGTCTAGCGGCGGAGTACCCCTTTAAAAGAGTAGTCCATTATTGAAAACCCGCTGGGACCCCTCGCAATCTCCAGTACGGGGCCCTAGCTCTCCAGCCAGATAGCGTGTGTTGACCACCGCACTAAGCAGCGGCCGACACGTCCCCTCAATACAGCGCTATGGCCGAGCCGGAGATTGCTGAAGGCAGCGCTTCGGCTCTGCCATAGAGTTGTATTGAGGGGGCGTGTCAGCAGCCGCTTCGTACGGTGGTCGACACACCCCTTTCCCGCTGTATGCTAGGGGTTACGTTTTTCAATACTGGATATGTCCTTTAAGGGGGGTAAAAATTTAAGACAGTTGCACTTTAAGCAAACTTTGTCTGCTATGTTTGAACCCAAACTTAAAATGTTTTTACCATTTAAAAGAGAAACTGGGAGAGAAGCACTTAGTTTTCTTATGTCCCCTGGTTCTAGTGATTGATGTCCCAGCACCCAGACTGCAACCGATCAAAACCTATGACGTGTCGAAAGTTTTTAATTTTTTTTTTTTTAATAGTAAAAATCAGTCTGCAATGCTGCAAGGAAATGTGGATTACTGTTACAGTCCTGAAAGTTTACACTAGGACTACTATTCTTCACATTTGGAAAACGTGCCTGTAGTCCGAAAAATTGTGGCATAAACCCCCTTTATATCAGTGTCACTAACTCTATGACCTCTGATTTCTTCCAGGCCAAGAATTCGGTTCCTTGTGATCCACAGCCAAGCAGTGGAGGTGATCGGGCAGATCATTGGCTGGATTTATTTCTTTGCTTGGTCTGTGTCTTTCTATCCGCAAGTTTTTGAGAACTGGAGAAGGAAAAGGTGATCTGCAGTTTAAAATATGTCATTGACATAATTATTTTTTTTTGTGGTATTTTTGCAGTGTTCTTTATCCCTGTAGCTAGATGTTACTTTTAAAGTCTATGGCAGTGGTCTCCAAACTGTGGACCTTCAGCTGTTGCAAACTCCTGCACCCACGAATATTTAGAGGGACTTATCTCCATATAAAAAAATTATATATTTCCTTGTTATTGGTGATGTGGTTACTGTTTTGGGGACACACATAGAATATAACTCTTTCTGGTTATTTTAGTGTCGTGGGCCTGAGTTTTGACTTCTTGGCATTAAATCTGACGGGCTTTATTGCATATAGCGTCTTCAACGTGGGTCTCTTCTGGATCCCATTTATTAGGGTATGTGATCTGCACACTTCATTCAATCGGTTCTTTATGTATTTATATTCTCCATACTAAATGTACATGTATTTGTTACAGGAACAGTTTCTTCAGGTCTACCCCAATGGTGTGATCCCAGTGGATGCCAATGATGTGTTTTTTAGCTTACATGCGGTGCTCCTAACGCTTGTTACAATAATTCAGTGCTGTATTTATGAGGTAAGAAGGAAAAGCGGAATGCTCGCGGACAGACATTCTGCACACTTTGGTTGTTTCGACGGTGCTAGGACCACTCGGAAATATGGCGTCTTCATAAACGACAATGCATTTCGGAGCGGACTCCACAGAAACATTGAGCAGGTTCAGTGTTTCTGTGGACACCGGAATCAGGATTTCCACGGCAGAAAAATCTGCCACAGAAATCCCGCTGTGTGTGCAGTGCCGCAAAATCCCATTGAAATCAACGGGACTCTGCTGCAGCAGAATTTTTAAGTGGAATATTCCCACGGAATTCCGCTTGGAAATTCCACCGTGTGAACATGGCCTATGAGTAAAAGTGACTTGGGGAAATAGTTTCATACATGTATTGACAAAAAGAAATAAAAAAATTAAGTGCCCAGATGGAAATGTTGGATTGCTGCAGTACTCCTTTTTAGAAGAACTGACTTTGACCCCTTAAACACAGCCTATTTTGGCCTTGAGGAGACGGACAATTTTTTAGTTTTTAGTGTTTTTAGTTTTTTTTCTCTTCGCCTTTCAGGAGCCATAACTCTTCTATTTTTCCGTTTTTAACATTGTAATGTTGTAACTTTTACATTGTAACAAATGAATGGAGCACTCACCATGAATAGTGATCGTGCAAAAAGTGTTGTTTTCATTTTTATACACGGTACGTAAAACAGCAGGTTGGTGTTGGGGAGCGACAGTGTTTCACGCATTCCAGGAAAAAACTTATTTTTATTTTTTTTATATCAACTGGCTCCAGAAAGTTAAACAGATAAATTACTTCTATTAAAAAAATCTTAATCCTTTTAATAATTATCAGCTGCTGAAGTTGAGTTGTTGTTTTCTGTTTGACAACAGTGCTCTCTGCTGACATCTCTACTTGTCTCGGGTAGGAGAGGTTTGCTATGGGGATTTGCTTCTAAACTGGGCGGTTCCCGAGACACGTGTCATCAGAGAGCACTTAGACAGAAAAGAACAACTCATTTTTTTTTTTATTGAAGTAATTTACAAATCTGTTTCTGGAGCCAGTTAATATATAAAAAAAAGTTTTTTTTCCTGTATAACCCCTTTAAGGTGCTTCCACAGGACCGCTGTAAGTGTTGCAAGGCTTGACACACTGAACGCCTCCCCTCACTGTTGTCATCGCTCCCCAACACAAACCTACCCAGCTTGTATGTTTTATGTGCCATGTATGAAAATTAAGAACGCTTTTTTGCAAGACCACTGTTATGGTGAGTGCTCCATTTATTGGTTACAATTAGAGATGAGCGAAGTTACAGTACTTCTATTCTGCACGAACCTCGCGGCCGAGCCGCGAGGTTTGTGCAGAATGGAAGTACTGTAACTTCCCTCATCTCTAGTTACAATGTACAAGTTTGGATTTGACAACAGGGACAAAAGTTGAATCTATGGCCAATCCAACGTAACAGTCTGTGTGATATAAACCTCATACTTTTCTCCATATAGTGTACCAATTTGGTCTCAATGAGAACTTAATTTCTAGGTAATGTTTTCAGTAATAATGGGATTCTTTGTATTACACCACCCATACATGTCACACATACATATTCTCTGTATGTAACCAATTGATCTGTTTATTGCAGCGAGGTGCCCAGAAGGTCTCTAAAGTGGCCGTGGGTGTTCTGATCATTGCCTGGCTCTTCGCCTTCTCCGTGCTATTTGTGGCCGTGGCTGGGAAAGTGAGCTGGCTCCAGTTCCTATTCTGCTTCTCCTACATAAAGCTCGCCATTACATTGATGAAATACTTTCCACAGGTAAATTGTGCTGATCAGACAATTCTGATAAATTATTGTATATGAATTCTAAAAGTTTCTCCTAGTGCTACTAGGAATTCCTAAGAAATAGCTAAATAAAAAAGGTAGTTTTTTCTGTCACATGTACATCTTGCATCAGATAACCTAGATATATTAAACGGGTTCTCCGGTGCTTAGACATCTTATCCCCTATCCAAAGGATAGGGGATAAGATGCCTGATCGCGGGAGTCCCGCCGCTGGGGACCCACGGGATCTTGCACGCGGCACCCCGTTTGTAATCAGTCCCCGGAGCGTGTTCGCTCCGGGTTTGATTACCGGCGACCACACGGCCGGCGGCGTGTGACGTAACGCCTCCGCCCCCGTGTGACGTCACGCTCCGCCCCTCAATGCAAGCCTACGGGAGGGGGAGTGATAGCTGTCACGCCCCCTCCCCTAGGCTTGCATTGAGGGGCAGAGTGTGACGTCACATGGGGGCGGAGGCATGACGTCACATGCCGCCGGCCGTGTGGTCGCCGGTAATCAGACCCGAATCGAACACCCTCCGGGGACTGATTACAAACGGGGTGCCGCTTGCAAGATCCTGGTCCCCAGTGGCGGTACTCCCGCGATCAGGCATCTTATCCCCTATCCTTTGGATAGGGGATAATATGTCTAAGCAGTGGAGTACCCCTTTAAAGGGGTATTCCTATCTGAACAACATAGGTTTAATATATATAGGCAACTGGAAAAGAATAAATTTTCCCGAATGATTTCAATAAAAAAAAATTTGGAATTTTATGGTCCACTTTTCCTTTGTGTAAATCTTGTTGCCTAAGGTTACAGCCATTAATACGATCTAGCAGTGGTTGCCCTGCTTGCACATTCTCATCTCCTCTGTGAGAATAGCGGGAGCTCGGGAGAATGCATACTAGAGCGTGCACACTAACTCCTGGCCCAGACACCTTTTGGAGCGGTTCTATAGACTTCTATAAGGCTGCACAGAGTATGCACAATAGTTCAGAGAGGTTAGGAAAGTTAAGCCATGTCTACAAGGCCAAAAAATGTGCAAAATGTCTGACGAAAAATATGGGTGAACATTCCGCTCATTCACTTGATGTGGCGGCCTTGGACCGCATGGAAATGTGCCATCTCCATAGACTGTAATGAACTACTGAGCCAAATCCCCAGAAAGATTAAACAGGTTCAATGTTCCTGCGGCTGCTGGAATCAGGATTTCCCCGGTATAAACATCTGCTGAAAAAAACAGTGCAGCTGAATCCCATTAAAATCCATGGAACTCTGCTGCAGTGGAATTTTGGGACTGAACATTCCACCTTTGGCTGTCCAGACATGCTGGGAGTTATAGTTTTGCAACACCTGGATGCACCCCGGTTGGGAAACACTGATATAGGCGTTCGTTCACCTGATAGACCAAACGAGTGTCCTTTTTGTAGACTGCTTTTCTATGAAGCTTTTTTTGTTTCATTTTACATTCGGGCCTACTGGCTAAATTGGAAATTGCTGGTTTGTATATCAGAGTTAGAGATGAGCGAAGTTACAGGGATTCGATTTGTCACAAACTTCGGGGCTCGGCAGTTGATGACTTTTCCTGCATAAATTAGTTCAGCTTTCCAGTGCTCCGGTGGGCTGGAAAAGGTGGATACAGTCCTAGGAGACTCTCTCCTAGGACTGTATCCACCTTTTCCAGCCCACCGGAGCACTGGAAAGCTGAACTAATTTATGCAGGCTAAAGTAAGCAACTGCCGAGCCCCGAAGTTCGTGACGAATCGAATCACTGTAACTTTACTCATCTTTAATCAGAAGCTGAAACATTCCCAGTTTTATCAGGATGTACCAACTTGACCAGTGCTGCCTGTAGTCAGTATACAAAAGGAGATTTTCCAGATGATGATGAAAGATCTCACATTTTTATATTTTTTTAATAAAATATAAATAAATATGGCCATATGACAGTACAAACACACACATAAGAAAGACAGCGCTGAGGCACTAGTCTCGATCGGTTTCTGTTTTATTAAACACAGGTCTGATACAAGGAAACCATTGTTTCACTAGTTCTCTAGCTTTTTTCGCAGCCGAATATCCCCTCCCCTTAAATATCCTTTGGACAAACAACTTTGACCCAGATTTATCAAACTGTGTGAGAGAAAAAGTGAAGTGATTTTCTCACAGCGACCAATCACAGCTCAGCTTTCACTTTACCTCAGCTCATTAGCTGAGCTGTGATTGGTCGCTGTGGGAAAATCACTTCACTTTTTCTCTCACACGGTTTTGTGCATTGTTTGTACTAATAAAGGCCCAGATTTATCAAACTGTGTGAGAAAAAGTGAAGTGATTTTCCCACAGCGACCAATCACAGTTCTGCTAATGAGCTGAGGTAAAGTGAAAGCTGAGCTGTGATTGGTCGCTGTGAGAAAATCACTTCAATTTTTCTCACACAGTTTGATAAATATGGGCCTTTATTAGCACAATGTAAAAAAGTTTTTAAAAACTGACACATTATGCTCAAAACTATATAACATTTTATTTTAATAAAAATGAGGAACCATAGATGCAGCAGGTGCCGCTTTGGGACAACAGGAGATTACAATTAGAGTTTTCTTTACGTGCCGTGGCCGATATTACATCGGTAAAACGTTCCGCCCGCTATTTAAACTATTTAGTGAACATACATGCTCATTAAGAACGGGCATAGGATCACTAGACTTATAAAGCATATGTGTGAAGTCACGGGGGGATGCCAGTTGTATTCGGTTCTCTGGTCTGAGAAGAGTACATTCTCTTAATATCGTAACCAGGAGCTCTTAAAGGGGTTATCCAGGAAAAACTTTTTTATATATATAATCTATATATATATATATATAATATATTCATATTCACCTGGCTCTAGAAAGTTAAACAGATTTGTAGATTACATCTATTAAAAAATCTTAATCCTTTCAGTACTTATGAGCTGCTGAAGTGGAGTTGTTCTTTTCTCTCTAAGGGCTCTCTGATGACACCTGTCTCAGCAACTGTCCAGAGTAGAAGCAAATTCCCATAGCAAACCTCTTCTACTCTGTGCAGTTCCGGAGACAAGCAGAGAGCACTGTTGCCAGACAGAAAAGAACAACTCCACTTCAGCAGCTGATATTTATTGGAAGGATTGTTTTTATTTTATTTTTTTTTTTATATATAAAAATTTTTTTTTCTGGAATACCCCTTTTAAGACAAGAAACAGAACTCCTCCTGAGGTCTGAAGTGTTGGGTCATTAATGAGAGAAGTGACATAAATAGTTTTGTATTATTGTACACTTCTATATAAGCGACCCATATTACATTTTGTGCTGGTACTAATTCCATAGCCTTTCTATAGTTTTTAACATATTGTTTGTTTTTAAACTTTTGTGCATTGTTTGTACTAATAAAGTTGCTTGTATGAAGGGATTTCTTAAAGGGGTACTCTCTTTTTTTTGTTTGTTTTTTTTAAATGAACCGGTGCCAGAAAGTTTAGCAGATTTGTAAATTACTTCTATTAAAAAATCTTAATCCTTTTAGTACTATTTAGAAGCTGTATGCTACAGAGGAAATTCTTTACATTTTGAATTTGTCTGTCTTGTCCACAGTGCTCTCTGCTGACACCTCTGTCCATGTCAGGAACTGTCCAGAGTAGCATAGGTTTGCTATGGGGATTTTCTCCTGCTCTGGAGAGTTCCTGATACAGGCACCAGGTGTCAGCAGAGAGCACTGTGGACAAGACAAAAAAAAAATACCTCTGTAGCAAACAGCTGCTGAAAAGTACTGAAAGGATTACATTTTTTTTAATTGAAGTAATTTACAAATGTGTTCAACTTTCTGGCACCAATTAATTAAAAAAAAAAAAAAACTATTCACTGGAGTACCCTTTTAAGAGGAGGGGATAAGTCATGTGACTACGCTGTAAAAAAAGGTAGAGAACTAGTGAATTAATTGCATCGCATCTGAGTTTAATAAAAGAGAAATAGACCTGGACGAGCCTCCGTGCGGTCTTATGTGGATATTTGGATTATTGATGCTGTACCTGTATTGCTGATTTAGTGCAACGTTGGGGCTTGTGAACAGCTCACCGTGAGTCCTGGGCACGAATAGATACTTACCTCCTGATTTTTAATTTTTTAGTTTATTTTTTGTAAATTATATATATTAGTGGACAGTACAGACTACTTTTATCCCTATGAATAGGAGTATACTTTTGGGGTAAAATAATAAAGCAGTTGTCTTTTATACTTAAGTGTTCAGGGCGGAAAAAAAAAATGTACTCCCCTCTGCCAATCCCCATCCACTAAGCACTTCCTGCCTGTGTCTTGCCCACTCAGCCAATGACTGGAGGAGGAGTATTACCGCTGAATCAGTGATTGACTGAGGAGGCATTTCTTGTAAGGAGAGCAGAAAGTGCTTGGCAGCAGCGGGGGATCGGCAGGATGTGGGTATATTTGTATTTTCTTTTATCCCTCCCTGAGCTTTTAAGAAATAAAGATAAAAATTTATAATAAATATATATAATTCTCCAGACTACCCATTTCCCCATACCCCATAACTGGACATGGCAGATCTTCTTTCCCATAGGGTAAAAAAGCTAATTTCTACAGTCGCTGCAGTAATAACAATTGTAACCTACACTGACCCTGATATGGTTGGATTTTGTTTTGTTTTACTTAGGCCTACATGAATTTCCATCGGAAAAGCACGGAGGGCTGGAGCATTGGAAATGTGCTGCTTGATTTTACAGGGGGCAGCTTTAGTATCATCCAGATGTTTATACAGTCTTATAATAATGGTAAGCATGACAAATAACAGTAATGGTGGTGTGCAGTCCCTCATGTGAGCTTGTCATAGTTACATAGTTAGTAGTTACATAGTTACATAGTTAGTACGGTCGAAAAAAGATATATGTCCATCAAGTTCAACCAGGGAATTAAGGGGTAGGGGTGTGGCGCGATATTGGGGAAGGGATGGGATTTTATATTTCTTCATAAGCATTAATGTTATTTTGTTCCAGGAATGTATCTAATCCTGTTTTAAAGCTGTTAATTGTTCCTGCTGTGACCAGTTCCTGAGGTAGACTGTTCCATAAGTTCACAGTTCTCATGGTAAAGAAGCCGTGACGCCCCTCGAGACTAAACTTTTTCTTCTCCAGACGGAGGGAGTGCCCCCTCGTCCTTTGGGGGGGTTTAACCTGGAACAGTTTTTTCTCCATATTTTTTGTATGGGCCATTAATATACTTATATACGTTTATCATATCCCCCCTTAAACGTCTCTTCTCAAGACTAAACAATTGTAACTCCTTTAATCGCTCCTCATAACTAAGATGTTCCATGCCCCATATTAGTTTAGTCGCGCATCTCTGCACCCTTTCCAACTCCACAGTGTCCCTTTTATGGACAGGTGCCCAAAACTGAACAGCATATTCCAGGTGAGGCCGTACCAATGCTTTATAAAGGGGGAGTATTATGTCCCTGTCCCTTGAGTCTATGCCTCTTTTGATACATGACAATATCCTGCCGGCTTTGGAAGCAGCAGCCTGACATTGCATGCTATTCTGTAGTCTGTGATCTACAAGTACACCCAGATCCTTCTCTACCAGTGACTCTGCCAGTTTAATCCCCCCTAAGACATACGACGCATGCAGGTTATTAGTACCCAGATGCATAACTTTACATTTATCCACATTGAACCTCATTTGCCAAGTGGATGCCCAGACACTTAGTCTATCCAAGTCATCTTGTAACTTATACACATCCTCTATAGACTGTACCGTGCTACAAAGCTTGGTGTCATCTGCAAAGATAGAAACAGAGCTGTTAATACCATCCTCTATATCATTGATAAATAAATTAAACAACAGCGGGCCCAGTACAGAACCTTGGGGTACACCACTAATAACCGGGGACCAATCAGAGTACGAATCATTGACCACCACTCTCTGGGTACGATCCATGAGCCAGTGTTCAATCCAGTTACAAAATAAAGTTTCCAAGCCCAAAGACCTTAACTTACCTGTCAGACGTCTGTGAGGGACAGTATCAAATGCTTTAGCAAAATCCAGAAACACTATATCCACAGCCATTCCTCTGTCAAGGCTTCTACTCACCTCTTCATAAAAGCAAATTAGATTGGTTTGACAACTTCTATCCTTAGTAAACCCATGCTGGCTATCACTTATAATACTATTATCCCCTATGTATTCCTGTATGTAATCCCTTATAAGTCCTTCAAACAATTTACCCACAATGCACGTTAGACTTACCGGTCTATAGTTTCCTGGGGAAGACCTAGAGCCCTTTTTGAAGATTGGCACCACATTCGCCTTGCGCCAGTCCCTTGGCACAATACCAGACACCAGAGAATCTCTAAATATCATGAACAGGGGTACAGATATTACTGAACTTACCTCTCTAAGAACTCTTGGGTGCAATCCATCCGGCCCTGGAGATTTGCTTACATTTATATCACTTAACTTACCTTGTACCATCTCTACATTAAGCCAGTTCAATACATTACATGATGTGTTACCAGCACTGCCCTGGCCAATGTCAGCTCCTTTTTCCATAGTGTTTACAGAACTAAAGAACCCATTCAGTAGCTCCGCCTTCTCTTGATCGCCTGTGACCACCTCCCCATTATCATTATTAAGGGGTCCTACATGCTCTGTCCTTGTTTTTTTTGCATTTATATATCTAAAAAAATATTTAGGATTAGTTTTGCTTTCTTTGGCCACCTGTCTCTCGTTTTGAATTTTTGCTGTTTTTATTACATTTTTACAGATTTTATTAAGCTCTTTGTACTGTTTAAATGTTATCGCTGACCCATCAGATTTGTATTTTTTGAAGGCTATTTTTTTGTTGTTTATTGCTCTTTTAACATCATTTGTCAGCCATGTAGGATTTAGTTTTAATTGTTTATATTTGTTCCCCTTTGGTATATATTTAGATGTATAGTTATTTAGAGTTGATTATATTCAGTCATATTGCAGTAAACACAAGCTCAGTGCATTCTGCACTTATAAATGACACAATACAAAGAATCCCTTCTGTTTACTCCACATTAAAGAGAATGTCATCACTTTCATGCTGCCTGAACCAAGATTCATCAGGACAGTCCCTGGTGGCTCATCACCACCTTGCTTGCCTTGAATGATAGGTCACTCTCTATACCCAAAAGGGGAGAGAATTCTCAATCAAGGCTGGAGGCAAGGAAAACGTACCCAGGGGGGTGCCATGATGACTTATGGTTCAGGCAGCATGAAAGTAATGGCAGGTTCCCTTTTAAGACAATTGATTATTTCTTCACATTAGGAGTATATTCACATGTTCATAAGCCATAGCAGGTTTCCTTGCCCTCCCCCGATAAGTTTTTAAATCACCCCATTTGTCAAAGAAATTACCATAAACAAAATAAACATAGACATATTTGGTGTCAGTGTGCAGAAATGTCCAAAATATTAAAATATTTTAATGACTCTGCACTGTGAATGGCATAAACTTTTGGTCACTTCACATACCAAAAAAAACTAATTAAAAGCAAAAAGTTTCATCTAAACAAAAATGGTACAGATAAAAAAAAACGAATGTTCCAAGGTGCAAAATACTTACAGCCACATATTTGAAAAAAATATATATTTTTTTTTCCCCACAAGAAGTAAAAAACGCCTATGTAAATTGGGTATTGTAATTGTATTGACCTACGCAATAAAGATATCATGTTGTCATTTTAACCGTAAAGTGCACACACCAATAGTAGCAAAATTGTTTGTTTTGTTTTATCAATTTTGCTCCACAAATTATTTTTTGGTACTGTCTGTAGATTTTGTGGTAAAATAAGTGTCACTACAAAGTACAAATTCGAGGAGGGAAAAATACCTGTTTTTTTTTAAGAGAATAAAGGTGTATGAGTTGATCAGTGTCACACAGCAATATTGTAGCAGTATGATGGCTTCTGCTATTGCCACGTTATGTTGACCTGAATTTCTGCTGAACTGGATTTGTATCGCTATTTAATGGATCAGCCATTTAATTATTTTACTAAAACAAGAAAGAAGAGCGCTCCATAGCGTAAAACCGCCACTCCAGGGTCCAATTTAAAGTGGTAAAAAACCCTTACCGAAGGCGGTTATGTGAACTCTCACACAACAATGGTCTGCGTGGATGAGAGAGTACATCTGGTCTGTAGCCTCCCTGACCTGGGCAATATTCAACAGGTGAGGACTTCCAAGGGGCAGTGCGGGGTATCGGCGCTGGCCAAAATCGGACACGTCCGGTGAGTAAAAGATTTTTTTTTTATTCAAATGCAACTCGTTTCACTGCACTTAGGCGGCTTCATCAGGCATCTGATGAAGCCGCCTAAGTGCGGTGAAACGCGTTGCATTTGAATATAAAATCTTTTGATCACTGGACGTGTCCGATCTTGGCCAGCACAGATACCCCCCACCGCCCCTTGGAAGTCCTCACCTGTTCATTAATTATTTTAGTCTGGCCACATTAGTTTTGCTTTCATCCACTTGCCTAGAAGATAAATACAGTCCTAAGAGACCTTAGACCGTCATTCTGGACCTTTCCAGGCAACAGGAGAACTTTGAAAGCAGAACTAATTTGGCCAGACTAAACTAATCTATGGCTGCTGATCCATTAGATTTGGTTTCAGCTAAGGTTACTGTAGTATTACTCACCTTTGTCTGTGACCAGGAAAAAAGCATGTGAAATACATAAACAACAAAGAGAAAAACTGCTACGATTGAGCCTGTGACATAGATGTGAACAGTGCACATTATGGCATCATAACTTTTTTTTTAATTTTTTTTCCCCACAGATGAATGGAAGTTAATATTCGGTGACCCCACAAAGTTTGGTTTGGGCCTTTTCTCCATTATTTTTGACATTGTATTTATAATTCAGCACTACTGCTTGTATAGAAAGACTCAAGGATATCAGAATGTTCAGTGAGTAGAGGACATGCTTGCTCTTTTTGTAAAAGGGATTTCTCATACTTGAGACTGTTGTGCCTTAACTTATGTAAGATAAGCAAGAAACTTGAATTCCACACCAGCATTTTATATTGGACGACAACCCCTAAGTGACGGAACTCTGAATGGTTTTACATGCCAACGCCTAAGACAGATGATTCAGCTGAACAAAACTTGGATCACTGTAGAACCAAATAGAAATCTTCATCTAAGGCTTAGTTCACACAACCATTCAAATTTGTCCAGGAAAGCTCTGTTTGCTCAGTCTGTTAAAGTTACGGGCCTTGAGCAGAGAAAAAAAATACTGCAGGTCTGCTTAAAGGGGTTGTGCGCTGCCCTGCAGTTCGGAGCTCCGCTCACAGCATCCGGAAGTTCATTACTCCGAACGCTGTGTGCGGGCTTCCGTGTTCGCGGCCGCCGGGCGTGACGTCACGCCCGCCCCCTCTACCAAAGTCTATGGGAAGGGGGCGTGACAGCGGTCGCGCCCCCTTCCCATAGACTTTCGTTGAGGGGGCGGGCGAGACGTCACGAGGGGGTGGTGGCCGCGAACACGGCAGCCCGCACACAGCGTTCGGAGTAATGAACTTCCAGACGCTGTGAGCGGAGCTCCGAACTGCAGGGCAGCGCACAACCCCTTTAACTCCCTTAAAGTAACGGACATCAGACTGGTACCATTCAAGTCAATGGATCCATTGGGAACCATTGTCCTGTTCAGCTTCCTTATGTGGTTCCAGACAGACTAAAATACTGCTGGTTAAATGTGGCCCAAGAGCTTGTACATACTGAAATATGGAACCAATATGGCTAGAATCTATAGCTGGTTTTTGGCATTTGGCACTAGGATTGTGCGTACAGTGCCCTCCCTATAGACGGCAATGTATTCCTGGTGGATTCTGCCAAAAGAATGACAGATATTCTTTTGGTGGCGGAAACTCTGCTGTGGAATTGTGTAGCGGAATCCCATTTACAGCAATGGGATTCTGCTGCACCGAAATTTCCAAGTGTAATTTCTAAGCGGAATTACACTCAAATAATGTGAATCTAGCCTAACTGAACCAGCCCCACCCACCGCTCAAAGGTACTGTCTAGATATCATAGCTTTCTATAGCACAAGGGGTGGATGACATAACTACTTTTACTAGTAGATAGGCTTATTCTGCAACTGATCTTTAGTTTGTATTCAAAGTAGAGACAATCCTCAATGGAGTTCCTTTCCCAACCCTCTTATTTTTGGGGGGGAAGGAACATATAGGCTAGGTTCACGCTATGGAATGTCTGCCTGGAGAAATTCTGGGCGGACATTCCATGCACAGCAGGCGCCGACTCATTCAGCTAAGGTTTGAACATGCACCACTGAAAAAACATGCAACTAAGAAGTTGCCATTTTCTTGTGCTTAAAGGGGTACTCCAGGAAAGTAAAGGGGGGGGGGGGGGAATGCCACAAAGCATCCACAATACTTTGCAGTCTTCTTACGATTCCACCCACTCCTTTAGCCCCTGGTGTCCTCCAGGACTTTTTAATATTCTTTCTCCCTTGCTTCTGTCTAAAACTACAACTCCCGGCAGTCGGCATGGCTGAGCTCTGACTGCCGAACTATTCCTATTGGCCTTAGGCTCTTCTCTGCTAGATCGTAACACAGGGAACTGGGGAGAGGGGGGGTTTGCTATGAGGAGATACTGCTGCTTTAGATCGTGTCACACAGGGAGCTGAGGGGATGGGGGTTGGGGGCTTTCAGCCTGACCGGACATAGGTCACGTGGGCTTGTTTTGGAGCACTGAGACTAGCCCTACCTTTTCAAGACAGAGTGGACCTGATGACGTTTTTGTACCACTTGCTACATGTAAGTGACAGCTGAAACAGGAAAACTGCTCTATATAGGTAATCAATGATATTTAGACAAATAGGTTGGGGAGAAGGAAAGGATGGGCTATGGCTTTAGTTCCCCGGAGTACCCCTTTAAGCACTAATTTTTCTCTGCCCCCCCCCCCCCCCCCCCGCCATATTTTTTTTAAACTGACCGTGTTCTAGCGTGTTTTTAAGCATGTGCTGTGTGGAGGGGTTTTTCTTTTAAAAAAGAAAAAAAAAATGCCAAAGCCTGTTATTACTTTAAATTATGTAGCACAATACAGTCTACATACAAAGCACTTTAGTTTGTAGCATTTTTAGGGTCAATTAGATGCTATGTTTTTATTTTTTTTCCACAGACTTTACTGGACACCAGAGTGAAAAAAAAAACCAAAAAACACTTTAAACATGTGTTTTCAAACATATAGTAAAAAAACGTGTGTGACAGTGTAAAGGATCCAACAACTGCACAGATCCCCTGGGACATACATGGGGTGAATAGAATGTCGTATGGATGTATTTACATATTTCCAGTTTTCTTTTGGTATATGCAAAAGGCAAAGCTCCTGATTTACGCCCCAAATGTTTCCACCCAGTGGATACCAGAAAAAGGAGCTTTTATTTTTTTTGTACTCACCATAAAATCTTTCTCGTAGCCTTCGTTGGTGGACACCAACCTCCAACATGCCTATTAATACTGATATTACCAGCCTTCCTTGGTAAAATTACGTATACTGCAGGTTATACATTTTACTAGATGCCTCAATATGAAATAGCGTGGTTTATTTTGCAATACTGTTCATCTGAAATAAATGTATATTAGTAAATAAACACTTTAAGCATGTGCTGTGTGGAGGGGTTTTTCTCCAACATGCCTATTAATACTGATATTACCAGCCTTCCTTGGTAAAATTACGTATACTGCAGGGTATACATTTTACTACATTCCTCAATATGAAATAGTGTGTTTGCAATCCTGTTCATCTGAAATAAATGTATATTAGTAAAGAGACACTTTCTCAGATGTTTTTCATTGGGGGACACCTTACGGATGGGCATATGCTCATGCCACTAGGAGGCGCTGACACTAAGGGAAAAAAAAGTCTGCTCCTCCCTGGCAGGATATACCGGCCCACTGGAAGTGAGGTAATCAGTTTTGTCACAAAGCAGTAGGAGAAGCCAACAAAGAAATACGTCCGGAGAAGCCAACAAAGAAATACGTCCGAAGAACCCCAGAAAAGAATCCCGGACAAAAAAACAAAGAACCAGAAATGGGTGGGTGCGGTGTCCCCCAATGAAGGCTTTGAGAAAGAGATTTTCTGGTGAGTACCAAAAAAAAAAATTTCCTTTTCACGGTTGCTCTTCATTAGGGGACACCTTACTGATGGGATGTACCAAAGCAGTCCTCAAGTGTGTGAAGAACAATCACCAGAGAAAGGGAAACAGTCCAGAGACTGAACCCACTCGACCATAGGGTCTGTGGACGAGACCCTGGGCCAGAGACAACCAAGGCCCAGAAAAGATCCCCCGTCCATGGAGATGGACTAGGATGCCAAAGGAAGGGACAGTCCATTGTAGATACTCTCAACTTACGGTCCAAAAATAGACAAGAAAATGTCGACCATGAAGCCAGATGTTCCGGAAGCATCCTAGATGGAGGTAGGAACTAGACATAGGGCTACTGGAAAAACAAAAAATGGAAAAGGGCACAAGAAGAAAACCGGGTGGAAAACGCTCCAAGGCAGCGTACGCCCGAGCAGAAGGCGGGGACCAGAAAACCACTTGAAAAAAGAACAGAGACTGAAACTGGCCCTAGGGTGGCCTGGTACAGAAAAACGATGACCTGACCAGCTGCAGACCCAAAACCCCTCTCCCAGGGGCCCATCTGAAAAGGAGCATCCCGGAACACTGGAGTGGCCGACAAGTGAAATGGAGGGTCCTGAGACCCCTGGGAGACTTACACCTTGAGAGTAAGTAAACCCAATGTCCTTTGAAATGCTCCGGGTGACCAAATGTCATGTTGAGACAAGAGTAAGTGTGACACAGAAAGACCGCCTCACAAATGGGCTTGCGGAGAAGTCTGGGCAGGATTGCCACACATGCCCCAGACCTCAAGCACCACTAAGGCCCGAACAATCAGGAGGGCTGACCTAGAGAAGAAGGCAAGCCACAGCAACCAAGGATAGAATCCATGACAAATAGACCAACCAGCCTTGGACACCAATGGTCCAAGTGGAGCAGAGCACTCCGAAGCCACATTCCGTCAGGGCAGGAACAGATGGAGAAACAAAAAGGAACCCAGCTGGAACTCCCAGGTCCTGAGCACATGAAGGTTACTCCAGAAGACTGAAGTGTCAGTGTAGCGCAACTGACACTGTCAAGAAAAGGATGAACACACCCTTCTATGGAGGAGGAAAGCAAAGGCAGGACCCAACAACAGGGTGTGGCATGTCCGGCTGTCGCTGAGCCCTATAAGAATGCATAAAGTCCTCCAACAGAGGAGAGTGCCAAGGCTGTGTGAGCAGCAGTGCTCAGAGAAATAGGCCTCCAGGGGAGGGGAAAACAAGGAGTGGTCGAGATGAGACTCATGCACTGACCATGCCCAGCTCCCTGATCCCCGTACCCCCATGCAGAAAGGGGATCATCAAAGTGTGCCAGGTACTGTAGGAGCAGGGAAATGCTGCTCAACGGCAACAAAGTACTGTGTGGCTAAGACCCCAGGAACCCCGCGACAACATATCGAGGCATGAGGGAGCCAATTAGTGGCCCCAGAGGGATTGAAACCCTTGACACAGGTTCTGGGCAAGAAGAAAGAAGAGGCTACGTAAAGTAGAAAGAAGCACAAAACGTGACCAATGGCTTCGAAAGGAACGCCCCATCATGGTGAGACCCTGGACCAAGTGGGCACAACGGAGCCATCCTGGTCGACTTCTAAGACAAGAGAGCAAACGCCTGAGCCACCCTGCACAGGAACCCACGAAGATACCTGGAGCCATAGGTGGCAGATCTGTGGAAAAGAGATCACAGGAAGGCTGGACTCCACACGTGCAGAGTGGCTGTAGACTACATAGGGACACTGACATGGTTACCCCCACAACAGTAGTGGGGTACGAAGACTGTAGATGCGAAAGAAACCGCAGATTACCAAAAGTCTGGCAGTGCGTAAGACCGACGCGGCAACCAACTGTGTGGTGCAACCATTTCCCCTCAGACCAACGTTGTGCCCCAGAAAGGGGAACAGAGAGTGCTGCTGTTGCTGGAAAAAATCCAGGGAACCTGCAGAAGATGCCCACACCCCATCTCCTAATGGTGCCTCACACCAGGATTGCTTTTGCAGATGCAAGAGAGGAAGGATGTATGTGGGGCAGGAAAAATGCAGACACAGTCTGACTTACAGATATAAAAGTTCCAATAAACCCACAGACACACGTTTTCGAACTTCACATGGAAAGAGAGTCTCCAGACTGCAGCTGTGTAGTGGCAGGAAAAGGGTTACCTGGTGGATTTCAAAACCATGCAGACAGTCTGGCTATCTGGCATAGGGACCATGGCCACACCAGGTCCCGCAATCAGAACTACACACTGAAAGAGAGTTACCAGCCATAAGCCGATAGAGCGGCAGGTATGTAGAGAGGGACCTGGTAAAGTAGGGAACCCTGTGGACCAGTATGTGTGGTGCATAGTATAGAGCCCACGGAGCAACATGGGGTGACTCACTCGGATCTTCACCTAGGCAGTGGGTTACCTGAACTTCCGATCACGGTGTGGGTAGTTTATGGTAGTTGACCCAGACAACCGCCTGGCTGACTGGTAAAAGATTCCTGAACGCACAGGGTCACTCCATCGAACCCACCCACAGAACGTGCTGTACTGGAGTGTGGCCGATCTAGCGAGCGACCTGGCGGTGTAAGAGAGTCGGCAGACTAAAGTCAGGCTGACTGGCATCAGACCCGTGTACCTGCAGATCCCTCACACCAGAAGTGCGGTATGGGAAATCTGTCCATGCCCGCGGCAGCCCTGAGACTGGAAACAGACTGTGGAGAAAAGCGTGCAGACAACAACCTGGCTGAAGAAGTACACCTCCAGGCGATGGTGAAAAGGGGAGGAAAGCCAGATATGTGAACACTGCGTGCCCCTCTGTTGTATGTGGGAGGGAGGGGAGGCCTAGGAGCCATGCATAGTATCCCCAGCACCCTGGGAGATCGGGGGAGGCTGAGGAGCTGTGAATTTTATCCCCTTCACCCCGCATAGAGTCCATATGACAAGTTGGGGCACTCTTCGTACACCTCGCACAGCAGTGGGGAACCGGAACTCCAGTCGCAAATTCTACAGCCGTGTGATGAGTGACCGGCAGTGGAGGAAACCATGCAGACCACTGTCTGGCTTACAGGTATGGGCCCATAGTATACAAGGAGACACTCCTGCGGATACCTCTCACTAGCAGAAACGGAATGCCAGGCGCGGACGCGGCAGCTGTGAGATATGAGACAGGCAAAACTATTGTGCAGCATATCAATATCCGGTCCAATCCATGCTCATGCAGGGACCCTGCCATGGAGACCTTGCACTGGACGTGAGGATATGGAGTACATGCCAGAGATGCGGCAGCCTGTGGAGGAGAGAATCATATAGTATGACACGCCAAGAACGCTCCCTTGATGGGTGGCCAGCGGACCTGACAGAGGGGGAAACTCAAAGGCGTCCTTAGCGTCCACCAGGAAGGAAAAAGCCCTTGCAAAGGCACCCGACCAGTTGCTTGCCTCGGTAAGGAGGGACAGGAATTAGGCCAAGCACACAATGGACATGGTATGGCACTCAGTGGTAGGGGAGAACAGTCACTGAAAATAACCCTGGTAGATTCCAAGGGGAATCCCTGGCAGCAGCCCGCCACTGCTGTTCGCATATGCTCTGACAGTGAGAACCCTGCAGAAATTGGTACCCCAGAGGCATACATCAACTGACTCAATGTAAATTGTTCATAGTAGGTCACCAAACAGGATGACTGAGGCAAATCAAGCGGCCCCCAATACAGTCCCTAGAAAAGGGACCCTGCAGATATTAAACTGATAAAAACAGATGACAGACCAAGGCAGTGGTGGTTGTCACAAGGGGAAGTTAAGAAAAAAATAATGGAAATCAGAGGCAATATACAAAATTGCCCACACCAAATGGTCAAGTGATTTTTTTTTTTTTTTTTAAACTTAAGTAGGCTAAGGATAGCCGGTGACACCTCATGACCCCTAGGAGTCGTACTGTAGGAAGGAGAAGGGCAGAGCTATGGTGATACCAGGCTAAGGTAGCTGGCCGAGCAGGGAGCATAGGGGACCCGGACCCAAGGTGGTACCCCTGGCGCTGGCCGTTGGCCATAAGGGGTTTACAGCCCATACTACTCTTTATGTTCTGTGCCCCTTTGTCGCATATGGGGGAACAGGTTGCGCCATATTCCTGAAGCCCCACCTGAAAATGAGAAACAAAAGGGAGGAAAAAACCTAACTAAACAGCCTTTACTAGAAAATAATAAAAGACCAGGTCTGGAAAACTCCAGACCTGTCTTCCCTCCTACTGACACTAAGATAAACTGATTACCTCGCTTCCAGTGGGCCGGTATATCCTGCCAGGGAGGAGCAGACTTTTTTCCTTTAGTGTCAGCGCCTCCTAGTGGAAAGAGCATATACCCATCAGTAAGGTGTCCCCCAATGACTAATATATACGTTTATTTCAGATGCAAAGGATTGCAAAATAAACCATGCTATTTCACATTGAGGCATCTAGTAAAATATATACCCTGCAGTATACATAATTTTTCCAAGGAAGGCTGATAATATTAGAATTAATAGGCATGTTGGAGGTATAAGCCCCAAAAAAGGTCCCACTATATAACTGAAAATACTTGGGGAACAAATGAAACTTTTTCTGGTATCATGATTTTTTTTTTTTTTTTTTTTAAGCACCTGTTTTATGGTACACTGTCCTTGTGATAGTTTTGCACCAGGAGAACAGAAAACACTGTACAGGTTTTGATAAATCTCCCCCATTGTAGAGGCAAAGTTGCCCATAGCAACCAATCGGATTGCTTTTTTAATTTAATTTTTCAGATGCTTTAAGAATGTAAGAAGCGAGCTGATTGGTTGCTTTGGGCAACTTTGCCTCTGCATAGGTTTTGATAAATCTCCCCCAATGTGCACAGAGGTCTGCTATAGTTCTTGCTTAAGAAAGCCACACTCAAGTGGCAAAACATGTAGAAAGTGGCTGCGTATAGTTATCAATCCCAATGTATTCTAAATCATAGTGTACAAATAATACATAAGTTAGTGTGGAGTGTACTAGCTGTGCATTCTGCAGATGCATTGGCATCATTGAGGTGTGCACAAAGTGTATTATAGAAGAGCTGAACATCGGCTTAGTACCGTGTAGAACCCTCACTAGAAACCCTAACAAATTGTGCTTATATTAGGAAGCACTTCTTAGGCCTCGTTCACATTGCCATTGGACTCCGCTATTTGGAGTTCTGTCGACAATCCAGCCAGGACGACAGGAGTTTAGCGGAGAAAAAAAAATTGTGCAAGCACTATTTATTTTCTCCACTAAAATCCTGTAAAATTACCAGGTCACAGACTGACCCCATGCAAGTGAATGAGGTCAGTCATGACCGGGTAGTAGCCATTTGCATCCAACCAGTTTAAGGGTCCAGGGGGGGAAAAAAGCTGATTGCATCCAAACCATTAAAGGTCCAAACGGCCTTGTGAACCTAGCCTAACAGATTCTATTCCTGTGTACTCCCCGTTAAGTTTATAATTAATTGAATATTGCACTCTAGGGTTGTGATTTTAACTTTATCTACATTGTTTTTCAGTTTTAATAGCCCCATAAAAGCTATGTTTTAATTGATTAGGTAATATAGGGTTGCAGTGAAAGCCGGCATTTGTAGTAATAATCAGTTTAAGGGTCTATTCACACGTACAGTATCCTGCACATGTTTGACACTGCAGATTTCAATGTAAATGAACAAAGCTTCAAATCTCAGGATACTGTACATGTGAGTACATTCTAAAACAGCTGGAAAAAATATTTAGCGCATTGCAAACTTTTCCCTTTGCTAAAATTTCTGAAAGCGTGCGTCACCTAAAGAAAAACAAAAAATGAAACTGCCGGGGAATGGCTGAAAACACAATCCTACAATCCTTTACCAGACTTTTCTTTTATCCCCCTGACTGAATAGATCCCTCATCTTTCATTTTCTGGGTTGACACTTTTTTTAGTAGGTTTACATTTTTTTCTTGATGTATAACTTGTATGTTTTTATACTTGAAAATGATAGATGTTAGTGCAAAGTATTTGGCTGTTACTAGAATAAAAAATGACGGTAAATCTGCACTTTTAGAAGGGAACAAAGCAATATTCTGAGACTGTTGAGGTAAAATCAAATACCTTTTGTGGCTACCAAAGTGTAAATTTCATTGCCAAATCCTTTTATAGACCTGATTACAACCAAAGTGTTTTTGAAAATGGTTTAAATTACCAGTATGTGAATGTTATAATTCAATAAATATATCTGCCTGGAGAACAACTTCATCTGGTTAATGGTTTTTCTTTCAAAATGTATACACCATACAGTTTCATTGTCACATGACACCTATATCTAGCTTAGGACATGTTAGACTTCACAAATGTATGGTATACGTTCGAAAGCATGGAGAATGGCAGAGAGACAACCACCTTATGCTACTCCCCCCAGGATCCATTGCAATTCTAAAGTATACTTTTTTTTTTTTTTTTTCTTCCCCATCCCCCCCCACCACCCCGGCGTGACTCGAGTGGTCCAATATGTTAGACATGTCTGGTTACCTTCAAGGTAAATCTGTTAGGCATCCTTCAGACATACCTCTTGACTGTGGCATGCAAGCCCGCCTCCAAACCTCACTGCGCAGAGGGCTGCCAACGGGAAGCCCTGTGTGTCTGCTCATAGGAAAATATGCAGCATAATATACAGGAAGTGTGACCCTGTCGTTGGCAAAAACTTTATATAATGCAGTTGTGTAAAATCTAAAAGGTAAATTTAAAGAAGTTTCAAGATAGTATAAAAGAGGAGCTAGCAGCTTTCTTAAAGAGTAGCTATCATTAACTAAACTTTTTCCCTAATCCCCCCCCCCTCCCCATCTGTCCCTGACACTATCCCTATGCCTGTATTTATTTTTATGTAAAACCCCATTTAAAGGGGTACTCCGGTGAAAACCTTTTTTCTTTTAAATCAACTGGTGGCAGAAAGTTAAACATATTTGTAAATTACTTCTATTAAAAAATCTTAATCCTTCCAGTACTTATTAGCTGCTGAATGCTACAGAGGAAATTCCTTTCTTTTTGGAACACTGATGACATCACGAGCACAGTGCTCTCTGCTGACATCTCTGTCCATTTTAGCAACCATGCATAGCAGATGTATGCTAAGGGCAGCATGGTGGCTCAGTGGTTAGCACTGCTGCCTTGCAGTGCTGGGGACTTGGGTTCAAATCCCACTAAGGACAACAATAAATAAAGCGTTTATTATTATTATAATAACGTCAGCAGAGAGAACTGTGCTTGTGATGTTATCAGAGAGCATTCCAAAAAGAAAAGAATTTCCTCTGTTGTATTCAGCAGCTAATAAGTACAGGAAGGATTAAGATTTTTTAATAGAAGTCATTTACAAATATGTTTATCTTTCTGCCACCAGTTGATTTAAAAGAAAAAAGGTTTTCACCGGAGTACCCCTTTAACCCCTACAGGACCCATGACATAATGTTACGTCCTGACACACTGGGTCTTAAAGACAAAGGATGTACAGTTACATCATGGGCAGTTCTGGTCCCCGCCAGGCGGGGATCGGACCGGGATGCCTGCTGAAATCATTCAGCAGGCATCCCGTGCAAATGCCCAGGGGGGTCATTAGACCCCCCCATGTCGGCAATCGCCGCAAATCGCATGTGAATTCACACATGCGATTTGCGGCTATTCCGGCGATCCAGGTCACGTGTGACCCGCTGACACAAGGTGATCGGGGGTGTATGATACACCCCCTATCACCCACTGTATCTATGGGGAGGTGGCGCCACCCCCCCCAGGATCGCTGCTATTGATTGTCCAGCCAATAGCAGCCGGCAGGGGAGGAGTTAAAGGGGTAGTCCAGTGGTGAAAAACGTATCCCCTATCCTAAGGATAGGGGATAAGTTTGAGATTGCTGGGGTCCGACCGCTGGAGCCCCCTGCGATCTCTCTGTACGGGGGCCCGGCTCTCCGGCCAGATAGCGGGTGTCGACCTCCGCACGAAGCGGCGGCCGACACGCCCCCTCAATACATCTCAATGGCAGAGCCGGAGATTGCCGAAGGCTGCGCTTCGGCTCTGCCATAGAGTTGTATTGAGGGGGCGTGTCGGCCGCCGCTTCGTGCGGAGGTCGACACGCCCCCTTCCCGCGGGCTGTCGGGGCCCCGTACAGGAGATCGCAGGGGGCCCCAGCGCTCGGACCCCCCACGATCTCAAACTTATCCCCTATCCTTAAGATAGGGGATAAGTTGCTCACCACTGGGTCACCACTGGACTACTCCTTTAACAGCATCCTCTTGCAGCTCCCGTGGCTGGCTGGGTTCAGTCCGAGGTCAGAGCTGCTGGAGGAAGCCGGGGACCCCCCCTCTGCCGAGATTGGAGCCCCCAGAGAAGAAAAGAAGGCCCCCCCATAGATCAGGGAAAGCATACAGCCCAGGGAAAGGTAGGGTAAATATTAAAAAGTAAAGTTAAAAAAAAGTTTTGTAAACCCCCCCCCCCCCTATATAGGTCCCCAAGGGTCTTCTGCAGTTTTTCAGTGTGACCCGGGCCCTATTAGGGGTTCAGGGCGCTGCATTAGCCCCCCGCCCCCCCCCCCATTTTTTTTTTTTGGGCTGCAGCATTTTTTCCCCCCATATAACTGTGTGTGATAGTTATATATAGTATACACCAAGTTATATATAGTATACACCAAGCGCGCGCACACACACAGTACATAACCACCGCCCCCCCCCCATACACTTTTCTTGCCTCCAACTCCGAATCTGTCGGTGACGACGATGAAGATCCAACATTTCTGTCTTCTTCATCGTCCTCCTCATGTAGTAGTGATGATGAGCCCCCTGCACGGCGGCGGAGACGCCGCCAGGCGAGGCCACGCACCCCCCCATGATAGTGGCCCAGTGGCCGGCACTAGTGCGAGTGGTGATGCCGCTCGTACTAGGAGTCCGACCCCCCTCCCAGACAAGTTTACCAGAGCCCCCTTCCGGTGAACCTGTCTGAAGACCCCCAGAGGGTTATCAGCCACGGGTTCCGGAGTTTGTTGGCGACTCCAGAATCCGGATTGACAATTCTGGATTCACTGAAATTGACTATTTCAGCTATTTTTTCAGTGACATTTTTGTCAATCACATGGTGGAGCAGACTAATCTGTATGCCAGGCAGTTCATCGCCCACCACCCTGATGTGTGCCTCAGATGTGCACCACCCTCAAATGTGCAGCGCTCTCTCCACCTGAGCGGAGTGCGCATTTGAGGCAACAAGTTCGGGACGGCCACACATATCGCATTCCAGAATGATGATTCAGAGCATAGGGTTTGGGGCGGGCATATTTTTTTTGTTTTGGCTATTCTCTGGGTCATCATTCTGGGAACATAATCTGTTTTATAATTTTATGTCCCACTGTACCCCATTTTAGTTAGTGTACCCCAGTTATTTATCCCATGTAATGCCCCTTGAGGGGGGTCCCACTGTTCTGGCTCCATAGGAAAAATACACCGCTCAAGGACCCTGACTGATCTCCGGCACCTGACCGGTGTGCACGCTGTTTACGCCCAGACATGAGGTATGTCCTTACTC
Organism: Hyla sarda; assembly: GCF_029499605.1. Classification (NCBI taxonomy): domain Eukaryota; kingdom Metazoa; phylum Chordata; class Amphibia; order Anura; family Hylidae; genus Hyla; species Hyla sarda. Next base: position 437,168,048 of record NC_079190.1, read on the forward strand.
CAAAGAAATGTATTTACACATTTACAATGACATTTTCTCCTTTTACCACTTGTGAAAATGAAAAATTTGGGCTAACCCCAGCATTTTAGTGTAAAAAAATCTAATTTTTTATTTTCACATCCCACTTCATGAATATTTATCAAACACCTGTGGGGTGTTAAGGCTCTCTGTACCCCTTGTTATGTTCCTTGAGGGGTGCAGTTTCCAAAATAGTATGCCATGTGTTTTTTTTTTTTTTTTTTTTTTTTGCTGTCCTGGCACCATAGGGGCTTCCTAAATGCGACATGTCCCCCCCCATTTCAGAAAAATTTGCAAATGTGACTCCTTTTCTGAGCATTGTAGCGCTCCCGTAGTGCATTTGACGTCCACTTATGGGGTACTTCCATACTCAGAAGAGATGGGGTTACAAATTTTGGGGGGGTATTTTCTGCTATTAACCCTTGCAAATGTGAAATTTGGGGGGAAACACACATTTTAGTGAATTTTTTTTTTTTACATATGCAAAAGTCGTGAAACCCCTATGGGGTATTAAGGCTCACTTTATTCCTTGTTACGTTCCTCAAGGGGTCTAGTTTCCAAAATGGTATGCCATGTGTTTTTTTGCTGTTCTGGCACCATAGGGGCTTCCTAAATGTGACATGCCCCCGAGCAAAATTTGCTCTCAAAAAGCCAAATATGACTCCTCCTCTTCTGAGCATTGTAGTTCGCCCGTAGTGCACTTCAAGTCAACTTATGGGGTACCTCCATACTCAGATGGGGTACAAATTTTGGGGGGTATTTTCTGATATTAACCCTTGCAAAAATGTGAAATTTGGGGGGGAAACACACATTAGTGGAAACTTTTTTTTTTTTTTGGGATGGCAGCCTCTGACTCCTCCTCTTTGTTTGGCGATACACGTGCCATACAGAGAGGAGGAACATCTGAGGACTGAGCTGTCATGCCCAGCTATGAGAAGGGGGAGAAGCAGGGGGCGGGGACATTTAAATTACGCGCGCACAGCACTGTGCTCACTCTGCCGGTTTCATGTACAGGCAGAGAGCGAGCTGAGGACACGCATTCCGTACCAAGCTGCCCAGCCAGCAGTTTTTTTTCAATATTAGAAACATTATGCATAAACAAATCTATTTAATTAAAAAAGTTACGTTACAGACAGACTTAAATGTGTGCTCTCAACATTTTTTTTTTAATATAATGTAGAGAATACTTATGTATATTTGTAACATTGGTTAAAAAATGTATATATATTCGGGTGAAAAAAATGCTGTCTCTGCAGCTATTGCCTGTGTGTCTCTGAGTAGTCCAAATACAGGAAATGAGGGCAGGATATGCAGAGCTCTGTGCAGACTCCTGGCTTGTCAATCATCCTGCTGTGTGAGCGAGCCTGTGGCATGTCCTAGAGCTTCCGTGCCCAGAGCCCCGCGTGTCCTCTGTGCGCAGAGCCCCACGTGTCCTGTGCGCAGAGCCCCGCGTGTCCTGTGTGTGTGTGTGTGTGTGTATATGTATGTATGTGTGTATATTCCAGCATCACGTCCAAACGGCTAAAGATATTAACATGAAACTTTGCGCACGTTACTTATGTCAACAACAAACATAGGATAGGTAATTTAACCCTTACTCACCCCCATTTGCCAGGGGCGGGGTTTATGTTTAAAGTCCCATACAAGTCAATGGGACTTCCAAACGGCTTGAGATATTTCGATAATACTTGGTCACATGTTACTTATATGTCCACTTAAAATATAGGATAGTTAATTTAACCCTTAACTACCCCCATTTGTGAGGGTCGGGGTTTTTGTTTAAAGTCCCATGCAAATCAATGGGAAATGTATGTTCCCACATAACTTCCGTATGGCTGGAGATATTTCAATAACTGGTCACATATTACAGGTCGGGATAGGAGGACTGGAAAGGAGGACGGGATATGACAACAATATATGAGGACGGGATATGAAGTCAAAAGCTTCCTCCTTTGTTTATTTTCTTCCCCAACAAGGATTAGGAAGGAAAAACCGGGCAACGCTGGGTACTCAGCTAGTATAAAATATTTAGAAAAAAACTTTCTAAATATAAAGTTTTTGCTAATGACAGGTACACTTTACACCACAAGTTTTACCTTTTTGTTTTATCTAAAAGGTGCATGTTAGAAAGCATCATATTTATAAGACTGCATCTGCCTGTTATATCGGGCATGCCAGATAGCCTGAGGACATAACTCTTATCAAAATAAGACTGTTCAGGGCCATGGATACCCAACATTAGAATAAATAAATAAATAAACACGCATAAACAACATTTTAAAATCCAATCTGCATTTTATTTGACGCTTGTGTATAAACAATAAAAAAAACAACTACTAATCTATGCCTAACATAGTGAGTCTGGCATGTTTGGTCAGCTAGGAGTGCAAAATTGGTGCATTATAAAGTATCATCATTTACAGTGTCCCTTCATGAACAAGTGGTTTCATCTGTACAGTCTATACAAATAAACAAGACATGGAAAAGAGATCAGTTAGTAACAAAAGGCATTGATAGATCTGCACAACGCAGCAAATCTGTTCTGGAATAGAGGAAAGGAGTCATTCTGCATTCATACAAGGCAGTCACTGTTATTACAAGTCAAAAGGCATATACCTGGGTCACCTGATCATTGTATACATGAGATGTAATACCTGTATATGGCCACATATTGGATTATAGTAGTGACACGGAGTTAGGAAGACTAGACTGATTTCCTAGATCTAATCCAGTGTTTAACAACCAGGGTGCCTCCAGCTGTTTCAAAACTACAACTCCCAGCATGCCCGGACAGCCGTTGGCTGTCCGGGCATGCTGGGAGATGTAGTTTTGCAACAGCTGAAGGCACCCTGGTTGGGAATCACTGTTCTAATCCCATGTCACAACTAAATGAGATTCTCAAAAGCTTCTGCCGACCTCCAGTGACCACCCCCACCAGAAGTGTAATAGTGGTGGAAGAAGACCGTTTCAGGTGGAAGACATGGACGTCACTGGAGTTCCCTCCCTAAACCCCCACTGTAGAAGGCACTTTGGGCCTGGACTGTCTCACAGAAAAGTGCCCTTGTGGCTCACGGCAACCACCAAATTAGTTGATATCAGTAACAAGGCTACTTTTCTGTGAAAAAGTTTTGATACAATAGATCTTTATGGTTAAGGCCCATTAACTGGGAACTGAAGGCACTGTGAGACGTAAGATGGGAGGGGGGCAGAAGTCACTTTTTTGATGTTAGTCTATGTGCGTCTCATAGGGTTATATAGCAAAAGTGACTTTTTTTTGCTTCACACACAAACCCATGTGTGTAGCGGCTGGTCACAATGAAGCACACCGGGACCAGAGCCGCCCAGTGAGGCAGTAAGACAGGGCGGCTGTTTAGCCTCACCCTGCTAATGCCCCTTATGGAAGAAGTTTTTTGGCTGGAGGGTCCCTTTTTAAAAGGAGTACTGCAGTCTTAGACAACTTATCCCCTATACACAGGAACCCCCCGTGATCGCCTGTACGGGGACCCGGTACTGTCACGGCTCTGCACGGCTAATGTTTGAGTCTTCTTAGTCACTAAGAGGTCGACAGACACGTCCCCCTCCATTTAGCTCTATGGGGGATGCACAAACGCTGCATTACGACTCTCCCATAGAGATACATTGAGGAGGCATGGCGGCTGCGGCGTCATGCTGCGGTTGACACGCCTCCTTCAGGATGAGAGCCGGGGCACCGTACTGGAGATCGCGGGGTCCAAGTGTTCAGCCTCCCCGTGATCAGACACTTATCCCCTATCCTGCGGATAGGGGATAAGTTGTCTAAGGCTGCAGTACTCCTTTATCTATGGCGCTACAGCTACAGTCCACAGGATTACATTGAGTTCTAGGCTTCGTTGGTTTCCTTTTGGAAGTGGCTTTTCTTTGACACCTTATTTAGGCCGGGTTCTCACTACGGTATTTGCTACCAAAATACCGCTCAGAAATTTTGGGTGAAAATTCTGCTGCATGAAGGTAACATGCAGGTGAATGGGTTTTCTGTTAACCATTTACACAGCAAAATTTTCTGGTCAGAATTTGACAGAAAATTCTGATCAAATAATTCAGCCAGAACAATGAAATTGCTTAATGTTCTGGCAGAATCTACCCCACAGATATTGACATCTGTGTGGATGGCAATGTCCATGCTATCCTAGCACCAACTGAGGCTGGGTTCCCATTACGTTTTCCCCCAAACGGGAGCGCATACGGCAGGGGGGAGCTAAAAACTTGTGCTCCCGTATGCCTTTCTATGCGCTCCTGTATGTAATTCATTTCAAGGAGCTGACCGCAGTGAAACGTTCGGTCCGGTCGGCTCATTTTTGCTCCGTATGCACTTTTACAACCGGACCTAAAATTGTGGTCGACCACGGTTTTAGGTGCGGGGGGAAAAGCGCATACGGGGCAAAAATGTGCCGACCGAATGTTTCACTGCGGTCAGCTCCTTGAAATGAATTACATACGGGAGCGCATAGAAAGGCATATGGGAGCACAAGTTTTTAGCTCCCCCCTGCCGTATGCGCTCCCGTTTGGGGGAAAACGTAATGGGAACCCAGCCTTATTCAGTTGGCGTTGACCGCACTCTGAATCTCCGGCCAGAAATTTTCCAGCCTCGGATTTTGTACTGTGAAACCCAGCCTTACAGTTCCCACACAGTGGGAGTGTGTGCGTATGTGATTTCGTAAAAGTCCTCACACAACGTTTAGACTGTGTGGTGGCACAGAGTCCCTGTGATTCCATATTACAAAGCCACAAAAGCTTTTTTTTCCCAGACAATCCCTTTATACTGAAACAGGAGGTAAAGTATGGTCTCCATAGATTTCTATGGACACCATAATACAGATCTTGTATTAAGCCATGTGCTGAGCTCTGAGAACACATTCACACTACAGAATGTACTCCCGACGGAACGTGCACGGTGGACGCCGCCGGTTTCAGTCGGTGCTAGGATCTCTTGGATCAAGGCAATGCATTTGAATTTTCATGGCGGAAATTCAGCAGTGTTCAAGGTGTAACAGAATCCCACTGAAAACAATAGGATGCTGCTGAGCGGAAATTCTGTAGTGTGAATGCACTCTGAGGCTTCCTTAAAGCAGACAGAAGGAACCATGGTTGATCTCAAGGTTGATTACAAAGCCACCTCCATAGAAGTACGTTCTCTAACGGACCCTGGTTATTAATGGGAAACTCACAAATGGATCAACCCCACTAACAATGTCAGTTTCCCTTTAAAGGGGTACTCCGCTAGAAAACATTTTTTTACATCAACTGGTGCCAGGAAGTTAAACAAATTTGTAAATTACTTAAAAAAAAAAATAAATAAAATGTTAATCCTTCCAGTACTTATCAGCTGCTATATGTTCCAGAGGAAGTTCTTTTCTTTTTGAATTTCCTTTCTGTCTGACCACAGTGCTCTCTGCTGACACCTCTGTCCATGTCGGGAACTGTCCAGAGCAGAATAGGTTTGCTATGGGGATTTGCTCCTTCTCTGTACAGTTCCTTAAATGGACAGAGGTGTCAGCAGAGAGCACTGTGATCAGACAGAAAGGAAATTCAAAAAAAAAAGAACTTCCTCTGGAACATACAGCAGCTGACAAGTACTGGAAGGATTAAGATTTTTAAACAGAAGTAATTTACAAATCTGTTTAACTTTATGGCACCAGTTGATTCTTCATACTGCAGATATGTTATTATAAAAATCTACAAACAACTTAGTGACAAATCTGGAACAAGCTCCAAGTAGTACAATGTGATTAGTGTTAGTCTTTGGTATAGAAGTATTATTACAGGGCAGTGCTCCCGCACCCAGCATTCCGAACTCAATGTTCTAGACGCTGGGGAGCAGAGTAACCCTTTAAAAGAGTTTCTCAAAAAACTACAACTTCCAAGATGCCCTGCAAGCCTTTAGCTGTCAGGGCATGATGGGAGTTGTAGTTTTGAATATACGAAAGATGCACAGGGTAGCACTGTTACAGACAGTCCCTTGTGATCACATACAAGCTGTGACTAGTGGTTAATATTTAGCAGAAACAGCAGTCGCTACTGTTTGGGTCTATTGTATACCCTCCAGTTTTTAATATAAAATTTGGTCCTTACAGTGAAGGTGAAGTTCATGTTCGTATACAACAGGGCAGCAGATGGATAAGTAAGGGGTAAAAATGGGATTAATGTTTAATTTTGGCAAGAAAATGAGGTGATGGTGATAGTGGAGGAGAGGATTCTTACCCACACCTCAACATTTATACGTACCCTAAAGGCTGCAAGTCTGGGCTCGACCTGGCCCTGCGTGTGCCCAGCGGTTATAGTACCAGGGTTAATGGTATGCCCACCGCATGATGTTATGCCCCTAACCCAGGATAGGGCATAACAAGCTGTTTGTCCCCAGAATGAATGCAGCGCAGCACTCCATTTATTTTATATAGGGCCATGTCCATTTCCAAGCTCAGTGACTGCCCATGTACAGGAGCCCCATAAAGAATGACTAAAGCGATGACCATGCACGCACTGTGCGAACCATTTATTCTGGAGACAATTTTCATCCCTATTCTTGGGATTGGTGGAATCCCCAACGATCAGCTTGTTCTTATGGATAGGGGATAACATTGTGAGATAGGAATACCTCTTAAAGGGTTACTCCGCTCCCCAGCGTCATTGAGTTTTGAACAATGGGTGCGGGCTTCCGTGTTCACGCCCGCCCCCCTCATGACATCACGCCCCGCCCCTAAATGAAAGTCTATGGGAAGGAGGCTCAACAGGCATCACACCCTCTCTCATAGACTTGCATCGAGGGGGTGGGTGTGAACGCGGAAGCCTGCACCCAGCGTTCCGAAATCAATGTTCCGGACGCTGGGGAGCGGAGTAACCCTTTAAAGGAGTGCCATTTCATTTCAGTAAATTCTTGCACACCCCACTGAAATTACAATTTTGCTGCACTTTTTTTTTTTTTTAGATCTGTGTTGTGCCGTCCCTCTGTTATGCCTCCTGCAAATGTATGAATAGACTGACAACTGAGAGCAGTATCTCTACATAGTCAGTAGAGATGAGCGAACTTACAGTAAATTCGATTCGTCACGAACTTCTCGGCTCACAGTTGATGATTTATCCTGCTTAAATTAGTTCAGCTTTCAGGTGCTCCGGTGGGCTGGAAAAGGTGGATACAGTCCTAGGAAAGAGTCTCCTAGGACTGTATCCACCTTTTCCAGCCCACGGGAGCAACTAAAAGCTGAACAAATTTATGCAGGATAAGTCATCAACTGCCGAGCCGAGAAGTTCGTGACGAATCGAATTTACTGTAAGTTCGCTCATCTCTAATGGTCAGCAATAAACAGACATTGTAGGACAGTGATCTCCAAACTGTGGACCTCCAACTGTTGCAAAACTACAACTCCCAGCGTGCCCAGACAGCCGTTGGCTGTCCGGGCACACTGGGAGTTGTAGTTTTGCAACAGTTGGAGGTCCACAGTTTGGAGATCACTGGTGTAAGGGACATGCCCTATTGACAAGAAGAATAACAGGAACAGGACAATACAAGAAAAGATGCTCTAGGTATTTCAAGGATTTACTAAAACAGATGGGTCCAGAACAAAAAGGGACCTGAAAATGTTCATGAACAGAACAGAATGTGTTTAGGATAGTTTGTTTTCATATGAATTGTTTACGTGAATTGTAAAGAGAATGCACCACGCATTTTAGTATATATTAAGTGGATTAAAATACAGTACGTTGATAGCATACATCCTCATGCTTTTTCCAAATTAGGTCAGAAATGTGGAACCAATGGAGGACTAGCAGCTAGGGTCCAGCTGTAAAAGAGGGGCCCAGTTTCATTCCCATTTTTCCCTGGAGAGGTAAAATACATGGTTATGGCTTCTATGCCACGGATATGAAGGAGTTCTCGAAACCTAAGCGTACCCATGAACCAACAGTGATTAAAGGAGGACACCACTTACAAGGCTTGTAAAATCAATATACAGTGGAATATATCAGATAGAGTAGTGTGTTCCGCTGTAGGTACTGGGGAACACATCACTTGGCAAACTAAAACCCATGTGCAGCTGCTGAATCTGTCCATCAAGTTCTTTGGGATGGTTATGGAGATGCGAAGACCAGCAACAACGCATGCGTGAAAGATTGCCTGGCACACAGACTTTATCTTAACCGGTGTACTAGAAGAGGAGATCCATGTAGAGGAGCGATCTTTACTGTCTCATAGACTGCCTCACAGCCTCCTGCAGAGATTTCCTGGTCACCAGGAGCCGGACAACTTCCTCGTTCTTCTTGGTGAGACGCTTTCGGGCTTGATCATGCGTGACCATGGTCATGTCCCATCCATTCACCTGTGGAGATTTACCCATTCAGACAGGAGCAGGTGATAGTTTTCATTAGTGTGTACTTGGGAAGCAGCGGTAGAACGCTCAATTTACCTGCATGATTTTGTCTCCCATCTGAAGGCCAGCCACCTCTGCAGGTCCTCCTTCACTCACTCGTGTGACATAGATGCCCTGGAAGTCAAAGCAGGTAGCCAATAGGTTAATATGCCATAATGGTCCTTCACAAAATGTATGTCGAGATGTTTGCAGAGGTACCCCCACTGCACATGGGATGTCTACTGCCGGTAATTTATGCCTAGTATGGTGTACTGTCACCCTGATCACCCACACTAAACCCAATACACTGGGTTATAGCATGGGTGACCAGGAGTCTAAAGAGGGGTCACATTAAATTCCGTCCAGTGGTGATATGGGCTCCAGAAGAGCTCTTGTTATATTAACTTAATTGCACACAGGAGGCGGAGTCCCGATGGCTGCCACCCCCCTGCCTCAATTTGCATAATCCTATTCTGTGACTCCACGTCCCAGTGATGGGGAGTCGCCGGTCACGTGAGCACATGCACCAACGGATTACACAGCTCTCACGTCGTAATGATACATAGTGCACATGCCCTCCAGCTACAGAGTGGAGCACTCAAGGGACCAGGGCCATCACACCCCCTCCCATAGACTTGCATAGCGGGGGCGATGTCACACGGGGGCGGAGTCGTGACGACCGGCACCCGGCAGTTTGTGAGTTGGCAGCCCGGCATGCAGCGCAAAGAGGTGGGTGCCGAATGCAAGATTGCGGGGGTCCCCAGCAGCAGGACCCTCGTGGTCAGACATCTTATCACCTATCCTTTGGATAGGGGATAAGAGGTCTTAGGGCCGGAGTACCCCTTTAAATAAGTCACCGCTAGACCTCCCCAATGTTTCGCAGGATACAACCGGCTTTGTCAAGGGTAGAGGTACTACCCTTGAATAGAGTTTTTTTGGCCATGCAACTTGTATCATGGGTAAAATCGCCATATAGCTCTATCCTAAAAGTGACTACACAGAGTCTGAATACTTTTTGCAGGTCTACAAAGTGGGGTCTGCTGAGCTTTCGAGTTCTGCATAAACATACAGAGTATATGGACTGGATGTAAGACTATGTGTGATCCAGTTAAGTCAAGTGGCCCACTAGGAAAATGTCACAGTATACGTTGGGTTGTTGTCATGTATCTGCGATGTGGACGCAAAACGTGGTGTGAATAACCCCTAAGAGATGCATAAATACCTATGTAGTGATCAATAGAGAGGCATGAGGACAGGTGGGGGGGTTGGAGTTAAACGTTACATACTAATGAGAATGCAGGGCGGGGGGAGAAGATAATGCCCCCATTCTGACAGATTATTTGGGTTTGGTTTGGTTTGGTTGTTTGAGGGGGGAATAAGTGGTCTTGTTAAATTTTTCACTTGTCCTCCGCCCTGGTAATTGAGATAGCTAGGATGTTGGCTAAGTATGTAATGTTTCTTTCCTAGTTTTTCTTAATGTGAAATTTGATTTGTAAGTTATATATTCTATGAAAATATAAATAAAGAATAAAAAAAAAATAGAAAGGAAAATTCTATTTTACACAGTTCTATTCACACTGGATATAACTGCTCTGGAGTATGCAGTGCAGAGTGTTTGAGGCTCTGTTCACTTCTGTGTTGGAGGCTCCATTGAGGATTCTATTGTATGTAGCAGGAAAAATCATGTGTAAAATAATGTACACCGTGATGGAAACCTATGAACCCCATTATAAGGTCAATGGTGCCACTGGTGTAGATTGTGCAATGGCTCCGACCCTCCCATGATGGAGTAGCCTGTGTTTCCCAACCAGGGTGCCTCCATCTGTTGTAAAACTACAACTCCCAGCATGCCCAGACAGTTGTAGTTTTGCTACAGCTGGAGGCACCCTGGTTGTGAAACACTGGAGTTGACCAAGGATATTAATGTAGGTAGATGTAAACACATTCTTACACTCATACCAAAACATATTTGGAGACATTACAGTACAGCAGGGGTTCTTAACCAGGGGTACGCCACGGGTTGTGCGGGGGTATGGCAATTCGCTGACAAATACCGGCCATGTATTGGCCAGTATTTGTCAGCGCAGATTGGACGCCGCAGTTGCCGTGGCAGCTCACTATATTGTACCACAGCCACTTTACGTGAGCTGCAGCGGCTGCCGGGCCTGACGTGTGACGTCCCTGATGTTGCGCGCAGGTGCCGTCCCAGTGCAGAAGGACGTCACCCGTCACCAGTGCGGTTCTCCGACTCCCGCCGAGCAGGATAGACACAGGCCTGGTAAGCATGTTAAACTAAGTGTAACACCGCAGTATGGGAGGTAGGGAGGGAGTGAGTGAGTTATTGTATGTATCTCATATATTGGCCCAGGGGAATCGGAGGGGGGGGGGGGGGGGGGGTAATGGCACAATGGGATTATTATGGAGGGGGGGGGGGGGGGGGTAATCATTCCCCCCCCCCCCCTCCATCTTAATCCCCT